>NW_007097710.1:183087-217083 GCF_000164805.1 Carlito syrichta
TGACTCCAGGTCTCACTCTACCACCCAGGCTGGAGTGCAGTGGCATGCTTATGGCCAACGCAGCCTCAACCTGCTGGGCTCAGGCAATCCCTTAGCCTCAGCCTTCTAAATAGCTGGAACTACATGCGCTCACTTTCATGCCTGGCTAATTTTTTTATTTATTATACACATGAGGTCTCACCATGTTGCCCAGGCTGATCTTGAACCCGTGGGCTCAGGCAATCCTCTCGCCTCCACTTCCCAAAGTACTGGGATTACAGGCGTGAGCCACTGCATCCGGCTTGTCTATCGAATTTTTTTGCCACTCTCGAGTGAGATATTTTGATAAGTTTCTTCTGGAGATTATTAGAATGATTTTTTTCCTAATTATTCTGGAGAAACACATTTGTTAGTTATAACCTTCCTTTTGTTCAATATTAAAATGATGAAAGCAACAAGTATTTAATGAGATAAGATTTAATTAAGATGAATGACAGGACCCTCTCACCTTTGCTAGTGTTATTTCAGTTTGTGTGGTATAGATTCAGTAAGGTTAGAGATGTATTGATTAGGTCGGGGACTATCCAGACATAAAAATTTTTTGCAATAAAATGGAAAGGTGGCTTTTTTATTTTTCAAATAATGAATAAATGTTTTCAGTCAAATTCCATGCTTTATGAGACTATATAAACCTCTTGGAATTTAGGTCATGATATCAATATTCCAGATTTAAGTGTATATTCTTATGTCTATAGGAGAACAGTGGGCTGAAACTGGCATTCATCCCCCTCACCTCCCCATACAGAAGACTAAAGTGATCCCTTGTTTTAGCTCTATGCAGTGTTCTACTTTTTTGTTTATTTACAGTCTGTCTCTTTGGATTGGATTTGAGACTATCCACAAAAATACATAAACTATAAAATAATCTATTAAGAGGAAAATAGGCGTGAAGACAGAAGCAAAGAATTACAGATTGAATAGGAAAGTAAAGCTGGTTTAGAGTGCACATGCTGTCTAAAAATGGGTGTAGAAACACACACAGTTTTCCTATGTGGCCCATGATGTTTTGAGTCTCACATAATGAAAAAACCCAAAGGGAATGAGGAGAGACAGGGAAGCAGGAATGAAGGAAGAATAGAAGAAAGAAGAACAACATGTCATAGTGTTCTGTGACAGCAGCCTCATCTTCAAAGCAGATATCATACAGGTGTTTTTTAGGTCTGTCTCTTTATCTTGGATCTTGAATTTTAGATGGTGACAAAAGTCTTGAGAACTCAATGGTTCAGCCCCAAAAGGACAAAAGCTACTACTCAGGATTGACCTATGATCTTCCCAGAGCAATTAGCATGGTCGAAATAGAAAACTGGGGGTTTAGGTGCTGCACCTTTTACCTAGACCAGGTGCATTTGCAGCTCCTGCCTGTTCTCCGTAGCTGTTTGAGCACTTGATTCTTTCCTGTCTCCAAGATTTGTGAAGTTTCAGGGCAATTTTAATGGGAAAAAAGAGACTGGGGGTTTGGTGATCTTGCTCCAGCCCAATTTCTAATTTCTGTTTACATCCTGGTCCTTGAATCTAGCCTGTGATTTGATTTGTTGATTTTCATTACGTGACTCAAACAGGAACTGGGAGAAAAGACAGTCAACTATCCTGTGTCATGGATACAGTCATTAATTCATGAGTTTCTGTACTGACCCTTTTGCTACTGGATAGGTTTTTGTTTTTAAGTAGTGGTCTCGCTTTGTTGCCCAGGTTGGAGTGCAGTGCCATGATCATGATGATGCTGGCTCACAGCAGCCTTGTCCTCTGAGCTCCCTCTACGTCAGCATCCTGAGTAGCTGGGACTATAAGCATGCACCACCATGCCCAGTTAATTTTTTTGATTTTTTTGTAGAGATGAGCTTTCACTATGTTGCCCAGGCTAGTCTCAATATCTTGGGCTCAAGCAATCCATCTGCCTTGGCCTCCCAAAGTGCTGGCATTACAGGTGTGAGCCACTGCTCCTGGCAGGTGTTTTTGAATATCAATCGTATCATTTTAGAACTTTTTTTTCTGAGGTGGAGTCACTCCATTGCTCAGACTAGAGTGCAGTGGCATGCTCATGGCCACCCCAGTGCCGACCTGCTGGGTTCAGGTGATCCTTCCACCTCAGCCTTCCTAGTAGCCGGAACTACAGGAGTGCACTACTACACCTGGCTAATATTTTTTGATCTATTGTAGAGATGAGGACTCGCCAAGTTGCCCAGGCTGGTCTCGAACCTGTGGGCTGAGGCAATCCACTCACCTTGGCTTCCCAAAATGCTGGGATTACAGGTGAGTTACCAAACCTGGCCGCCCATTTTAGAACTTTCAACAGTTAAATTAAAAAATACAGCAGAAATAATAGCATCTTTGAGCTATAGCATATTTCCTTTTATTTTCTTCGATTATGGAAGTGAGGCTCAATAGGAAACAAAACAGTGAATAATACAGATTACTTTTAAAAAGGGACCTGCATAATGAACATGTGTATACTTAATCCTGAATTGTACCCCACATCTTTAAAATAAAAAAAAATTTTAAAAAGTAGAAGAAGGAACAGGATCTCTTCAAGCAATGTGGCATTTTCTCTTTCTGTGCTATATTGTCCTCTGTGATCCATGTTCTTCTAATGTAAAAGGTCCGGCACTCAGACTACCTGGGTTCAAATTTTAACTTCAATTTATGAGCTGGCAGACCTTGGTTGATTTACCCACTCGTTCTGTGTCTCAGCTTTTTCATGCGTAACACTGGAATAACAACAGCTACTTCAGAGGTAGCTATAAGGATAACTGCATTTTACAAAGCCTTTAGACGGTGCCTGGCATTTAGTGAGTGCCCAGTAAATATTTGCAATGAAGATGATGATGATGGTGACAATGACACAGACTTTTTTCTCTAACTAGACTGTCAGTTCTTGGAGCATATGAACCATATTTATGTCTCTATATGCATTGCCAGCCTCTTCACACAGCTATTGTTCAATGAATATTGCACACCCTCTAGGATACGGAGGTGAATATATTATGGACTAAATTGTGCACCCTGTCCACCCTTCCTTCATGTGTGGAAGTCCTAACCCCCAGTACTTAGGAATGTGACTGTGTTAGGGTAGAGTCTTTAAAGAGGTAATTAAGGTGAAATGAGGTCATATGGGTGGGTTCTCATCCAGCATGACTGGTATTCTTATAAGAAGAAGAGATTAGGATAGACACAATGAGGGAAGACCAGGTGAAGATATAGGAAGGACATGGCCACCTGCAAGCCAAGGATAGAGGCCTCCAGGAGAAACCAACCCTGCTGACACCTTGTTCTCCGTCTGTGTATCCTCCAGAACTGTGAGAAATAAACTTCTGTTGTTTAAGCCACAGTAACAACATTGTAATATAATTTGTTACGGTAACCCTAGTAAACAAATATAGTGAAAATAGGAAAGAAACCCACAAATTGGTTGTCAGTTTTCTGGTGTGACATGAAATCTCTGGGATTAGGACAGTGACAGTGTGGATTTGTGCCCTAGATTGACATAAGAGTAAACAGAACCTTTGGCGGTCATCTTTCCAATTTTCACTCAGTGCGTAATTGATGCTCCCATAACCTTTCTCAGAATATTGTTTGAGCTATGTCCCTTATTCTGTGTGACTTAATTCCTTGCATTTCTGAATCTTAAATTGTAAGAATGTCTTCACAATGAGACCAAATCTGCTCCCCTCTGCCTCTGACTAGCTGTGTGACTTTGAGTGAGCTACTTAAATTCTCCGATCTGTTTCCTCATTGGTAAAATGGAAAAATATACCTATCTTGCAAGACAGTTGAGAGGATTAAGTTAAATAAACTTCACCTGATACTTGGCATGTGGCAGGGCATTCTTTAGTAGAGGTGGTTGACCCCTGCTCTATTTCCATCAGCTTTCCTTCTGTGGAGAAAGTTACCACTGGATTACCATTTTTGCTCCCATCTGAGTTAACATGAAGAAGGTATCTAGAAAGAGCTTTATTTCTTAACAAGCCCTTCTTACTAATCATTTATATATGAAAATTTCTATTTTTTTCTTGCTATTTTATTTTGATATAGCAAAGGAAGTAACCAGAGGCTAAATGGAGTTTTAAAATTAGAAGGTAGAATGGTGTATCATCTACTTGTTGGAACAGTCTTCTTTTTTTTCCTTCAGGGAAATTCAATAAAAGATGAATGTTTAGTGACATTCATTTTTTTTTTTTTTTAAGTCAAACTTTACTTTTGTTAATGGATTAAAATGTTGCAGCAAATAAATACATGGATGTGAGTGATTTGAAGATCAGGGCTGATTACATGGAAATGTAGACCTCATTATAACCACTCCAGGAATGCTGAGGACACATGAGTAACCAGGATATAGCTGGAAGCTGCTCCTGAATATCTCCATTCTACCAGCCCATATATCTAGTTTTAGGAAGAAAGACTTTTACAAAATTTCCTAAAATGTCCCCTGTGTAGCAAAATAAACTTCACTGTCCTTGGAAGGAAAAAGCAGGTCTTTCATTATTGTTCCTATTATTTAAAATTTAGCATTTAAGTTGAAGGAATGAATTATATGAATTCATGAATGTCAAGTCTTGAATTTAATATTGAGATGATCCTCATGTTTCTAAACTTGTTTTTTTTGGGAAGATATTACATGTATAACTAATGAACCCAAATAAAAGAGCAATAGTAAATATAAGACTAATGGAAAAATAAGATTATGAGTTATAAGCAAGATAAATTTGTTGTTTAAATTACTTGTATAATGAATAATAGAACAATGAGACCTAGCCAAGAGACAAGAATTTTTAAAATGTAATTTACATTTTCCTTTAAGCACTGTGTTCTGTGCCTGTATTCCTAAGGTGTTCTTGAGTGGTCTGTGTTCAGGAAAAGGCATTTATAGTCACATTTACATTATACACTGAATTCTCAGTCTCTTAAATTTTATCTCTAAATAATTTGTTTAGCCTCTTGAAATACTAAATACTAAATGGGTTTAGTAGAAGGCTAAATTCTACCTTTCTTTTTCTTTTTTTTCTTTTTTTTTTGAGTTGGAGTCTCACTCTGTCGCCCAGACTGGAGTGCAGTGGCCACTTCCGGCCACCGCAGCCTCGACCTGCTGGGCTTTGGCAATCCTTCCGCCTCAGCCTTCTAAGTAGCCGGAATTACAGGCATGTGCTACCATGCCCAGCTGATTTTTTTATTTATTGTAGAGATGAGGTCTCGCTGCTCAGGCAGGTCTCGAACACGCGGGAAATTCTACCTTTCTAAAAGAACATGCTAGACTGATCTTCTGACCCTATAGTTATAGCTCACTTAATTAATATAGCTCACTTAATCAAATGAAAATGTGTGCGATGCTCACTGTTTTTTATCTAGGTTTTAGTGTTTGTCAATGATGTAATTTCAGACCTAAACGACAGTCAGTCTGGTTCACATACCTAGGAGCTGGGTAATAGGTTCTTGGTAGAGGATGATCAGGACAAGGTTGCTGTTGCCTTGGTCTCCACAGATCCAAGGTCCATGCATCTGGGGTGATGGACAGTTCAGGTGAGAATCTGACGGAGCAGCATTGTTACATGAGTTAGTCAGGACTCACTGCCCTCTTTCCCTAATGTCTGCTTGGAGTAATATAAGCTCTCAGCAAAAGGGACTTCAGAAAGTCCTGACTCTTGGAATCAGCTTCACAGACAGTTGCTCTTGGGGCTCCTCCATTAACTAGGAACAAAAGGATTCCAGAGCTTTCTAATGTTAGGAAACCAACTCTACTACTTGATGTACCCAATGTGTGGAGAATTAGCTTAGAGAGATCTTCTGAATTTTGACCTGTGGGCTCTGTAAACAGAAATTCCTTTCTTCTAGCTGAGGGTGGAGCTGAGTGTGTCCTACTCATGACCCCTGCACACTGGGGAAACTGAGAGGCAGCCAAGCCATTTCTTGGCACAGGAATGGCTGAGCCTTTTCTTCAAGCAGACCAGGTTGTTTAGAGGGAAATAGGCTCCATTATGTGATTCATCTTGTTCACAAGGAGAAAACATGTCAGGCCCGTAGGGCAAGCAGAGCTTTTCCTGGCACTTGGATATGAAATACATCTCTGGAGTGGGATTTCATAGATGGGGACTTGATGTACACGCCATGTTCTCCACAACATTCCTACAGCAGATGCAATAGCAGATTCCACAGGGAGGAGCTAGACACAGGTTGTTGAAATGGGATTCTAGTATTTTAGAGTTTTATCTTTCCTTTTTTGGTACTTAGCCAGATTCTCTTTTCTTTTTTAATTTTAAAGATGTGGGGTACAGTTCAGGGTTAGGTATACAAATGTTCATTATGCAGGTACCCTTGTTGATGAGACATGCCCCCCTCCCCTGGCTGTTTCCCACTACTACCAATCTTGCCTTCGCCTCCCCTGGCAATCTCCCACTACTGCCAATCCCCTTCTTATAGAATTATGATAATTCTTCAAGGTCTGCTCATGCTTCGTTCTATGGTTCTGTGATAGATCACTCAGTATTATAGACTGTAAGTCCATCCAAGTTGCTGTGAAGTTCATAATTTTGTCCTTCTTAGCCAGATTCTTAAAATAAAAATAACTATTTTTTGTCATGAAAAATTTCAAATATATATAAAGATAGAGAGGGGTAATTGGCAAACCACCCTGTCTGCGTCACCAGGTTTCAACCATTATCTACTCATTAGCCAGACTTTTGACCCTGCAGATGTTTGGACATTTAACGGTGAATGAGCAGGATGTTGTTTGGAATTAGGCTGGCCTATGATGGATATCAAAATTGGCCCTGAGAATCCTATAGCAAGGAGTGGCTTGAATCACCTCCATTTAATTTTTGGAGGTTTAGGGGCCTATTTATCACCCTTTGACTTGGGATTATCCTCTTAATCCTTGTTTCAGTTATCCTCCTTAATATGAACATGTGGTCAAAGAATGACTATGATGCTGTTATAAGAAAACCCAAGATATCAGAGATAATTAAGGAAGTAGGAGAAGACCCTGTACTTGCATATAACTCTCCTGTAAGACTTCTTTTAAGAAGCAGATCATGAAGTCAGCTTATTTCAATGAATACCCAATGAACACCCAAACATCTATTGTATCTGAGTAACTGAAGTCCCAGATGTTAAGGACTTCAATTCTAGTGAAGAATTGCCCCAAATTTCTAAGTCTGTTCATGAGTGATTAGGCACTTTACGTACAAGAGATACTTTCAACCGTCAGGAAGGATATTTTTACTCTATCTTGATGCATTATTTGGATAAATTCAGTAGTATTTGCAAGACTATAGGAAATCAGAATCAGCGAACCAAGAGGATAATCAATAAGTAGAGCTAAGGAAAGTGACCTGACAGCAAATGAGAATGTAGGAAAAACCACAGAAATCTGGAGCAAGAACTGAAATGCCACAGTTGTCAGGGTTATTTTAGAGTAAGGGTGAAGGGTGTCTCCACACATATCTACCTGAGGTCATCATGAGGTCATCATGGTTGTAGAGGACAATATTCAGCTGTGAATGGAAAAGGCTTTAGAATTAGATAATACGAGTTTAAGCCCTGACCTTCTGCTTGCCAACTGGGACACATTAAATAATTTTTATGACCTCTTTTTTGAGTTCACCATTCATAAAATGGATTTGGCAACACACACCTGACAGATGTGATGAAGCTTCATGTGATAATTCCATGTAAGCAAGTTTTATAGACAATGAAGTTCATGTCCAGTCAGCTGGGAACTTTATGTTCATACTGATGTCACTGGAATATTCAAAAGAGATAAGTATATTTTGTGTATATTTTATTTAAGGGAGAAATCAAAATAGAATTATAAGTTCTGATTCACACAGAGAGAAATATAGCTGCTCAGAGGACTTTTTTCTCTGAAATGATTTGTTAACCAACAACTAGACTTTTCTGAGAGGTAAGAGTTATAGAGAATGACATGGAAATTGTAGGTTGGGGCCAGATTGTCAAGGGCCCCAATCTACCTTTGGCTTTGCATTTCATAAAGTATCAGAATAGAAAGATGCTAGAAAATAAGTCAAGGAACACGTAAATTAGAAAGCAATATTCAAGTTAGAAAGGAGAAATAGTCACATAGGCCACAGAGCCCTAATAGTGATTCAAGCTAAACTTTCAACTAGACTCTAAATTTACAGCAGCTATATCAAAATGGAAAAAAATGGGTAACCATGTGATTTGTATTATTCATGGGAATGAAACAGCAGTTCTCAAGACTAGCAAAAATAATGGCACTTAATTGAGTGAATCTTCTTGGGTAAGTCTTTGTAATTGGGGTATAAAATAATGCATGGTATATAATGTTCTCAGTGATATCCTCATCATTGTAGTAGGTTTGATAGGAATGTTTCTCATAGGACCTTTCAATATTTAGTTGAGAGTGTAAGGTGAAATAGAAACTCAATAGAGCAGTTCTGCTAGGGAAACAAGAGATTATGGTCCAGCATTCAGTTTTCTGATGGCTGGGCTTGATTTAGGTGTAAAGAAAAAACTTTGACTATGCAGAAGAATTGAGTTCTATATATGTATAATTCTTTAAAGACATTGGGTCTTCTAATTAGACTTTGTGATAAAAACCAGGTTGCATCCTACTGTCATTCTCTAGCTTTTCATATCAATTTACATTTCTTTGTAGAACTTACCACTGTGTGACAGGAAATTACATATTTGTTGTCCCTCTAGGATGTTATTTTAAATAGATTGTGTCCATCTCTTCCACTAGATCAGGCACTGTGTCTTTCTGACTTTCACCACATCTCTAGTACCCACAATATTGCTGGACACATGGCAGAGTTCAAAACATGTCTATCAAGTGAATAGGATTAATGAATAAATATTGGACAAGGTATGTGCCATTGAGGTTAAATTATCTGGTAAGATCCAGTTATTCTGTAAAACTGAATAAAGACCCCTGTCATACTTGGAAGGTCACCTAAGATGGTGGGACTGACATCATAAATGAAAATTGAGAAACTGAAAAAACCTGAACTTACCTGAATAAATGACCATCCAACTTTTGCTTTGAGATGGCTGTGGGATTACTTATGGTCAGGGTTAGATATTATCTGAACAAAATAAACTATAATAATTAAACAAGGTATTATAATGTAAAGCAATATTACTGTGTACAGGGCATTTTGGGGAATTTTTTGACACTTGAACTGTCTTTTCCAAAATGTGATACCAAGCCAGAGTTCTTACTGTGGTTTATAAGGCCTTAAATCAGGGTTTGTCAGCCTTGGCACCATTGCCATTTGGGACTAGATAATTTCTTGCTATTATCCAGTCCTGTTCCTCGTAGGGCATTTAACAGCATCCCTGAACTCTATACACTAGATGCCAGTAGCAAGTTCCCTGCTGTGATAACCAAAAATATCTCCAGACATTGCCATATGTATTCTGGAAAGTAGAATAGCCCTTAGTTGAAAACTGCTGCCCTGCATGATCTGATCCCACACCCAGTGACTTCTCTTTTCTCATATTCCACTACTCTCTCCGTCATTTGTTCTACTCTATCCACACTGGCTTCTGGATCTTTCCTGAACATGCGAGGCATCTCCACCTTGAAGTGTTTGCACTGGGTATTCCCTTTACCTGGAATACCTTTCCTCAGATACTTCCACAACCACTCCTATACCTCCAGCAAGTCTTTGCCCAGTTGTCACCTCAAGAAGGTTTTAAATTTTACCCTTCATAACCAGCCATTCCCTCCCACCTCCAACCTTGGCTTTCTCTGTTTTTCCCTATGGTGATTATAACCTAATTTACCACGCCATTTTCTTATTCACTTTGCTTATCTCCAGTCACCCACAGTAGAATATAATCTCCATGGGAGCGTCTAGTTCACTTTGTGACCCCTAGTTCCTAAAACAGTGTCTGGCACATAGTATGTGCTTGATAAATACTTGTGGAATGGGTGAACAAATGAATGCATGTATGACTGAAATATTTTGACCTAGAAGTTTTCTTTTGTAAATTATTTCTTTCTTTTTAAAATTAGAGAAGTGTCTCACTCTATCACTTGGGCCGGAGTGCAGTGGTGTGATCATAGCTTACTGCAACCTCAAATTTCTGGACTCAAACAATTCTCCCACCTCAGCCTGCTGAGCAACTGGGACTGCAGCTTCCCGCCACTGACTGAGAAAATTTCATTAATGTACAAATGGAATCTTTGACTTCAAGCTGTTGAGGAAAATTGAGATTCCGTATTGGGTTTTAAAATTAATCTCTGTGAGTCACTGTTCATTTTACCTGAAAAATACTTTTACATATACTTA
Organism: Carlito syrichta; assembly: GCF_000164805.1. Classification (NCBI taxonomy): domain Eukaryota; kingdom Metazoa; phylum Chordata; class Mammalia; order Primates; family Tarsiidae; genus Carlito; species Carlito syrichta. The sequence continues at coordinate 193,395 of NW_007097710.1, forward strand.
TGTAATACTTTTACAAGGAAGTATCTTTCTATAATTTAGTTAAGCTACTGATTTTACTTTGTCAGTTTATTTTGTCTCTTATTGATGGCTGCATTAATTGAACCTAGATTAGTGATATTTTAGGCTGTGAGTTAAGTGTCTCAAGTTTGGTATAACAGTTCACAACTTTCAGTGATCAGACAGTTTCCACAAAAAAATGTGGTAAGAAACATAGTTTCCTATAATAAACATTCACGATCTCTTACAAGACAATAATCTTGAAACCATCAAACAAACTTTTTAATATTATAGGAAAACTCTTTGTTTTTAGAAATAAACTTAGGGAGAAATTTAACTTTATGGATGATATGGAGAATATACAAAAATTAACTAAAATTTTATGGTCATGAATATGTAAACATTTGCTAATCCCCTTTTTCATCCATCAATCAAAATTTAAGAATAAATTCAATGTTTTGCCTTGCCAAAAGCAGTTGTTTCCATAATTTCTTAAAGTTTCTTTTAAGGTTCCTGCTTATAATAAAGCAAAACAAAATGTGTGGTTTCTGTTTTAGTTCCAAATTCAATTAAAGCTAACTCGAAGATATTTGATTTGAGGCTTTTAATAATTTATTTTCACAAGCAACATATTTTCCATGGAACTTACTGGATGAATTACTTGCTTAATATATCCCTCAAATAATCAAGCACATTTATCTGCAGTATGGAACGTCTGGATACAGACCAAGTAAATTCTAGAGGGCAGCTGCCAAAACCAATGCCATATAGTAATTTATCATGCTGTGGAGACTCACTTTGGAATTGTATGCACTGAGTGTTGGGTATGCACAACATTTAGATTTCAAAGGCAGTCACAAATCTTCCAACGCACAAAGCGCTCCAGACACAACTCCTGCAAATATGAAATGTGTACTTGGTTGAGCATTCGCGCAAGGACAAGATTTTCCTTAGAAGACACTTCTAGAAAAAGGAGTTTCCTGTTTTAAAAGTGATACCTTTCTATCAGTCCTTGTTGCAGTTTCTCTCAGGTTCCATGTACAAAGTCTATGCAAACACACTCAAAAGGAAAAACTCGCAACGTGATGAAAAACCAGATAGGTCATCAACCTATTGTTAGAATTAAGAGGGCATTATCATTTACCTCACAAAAAGCTTCTCAGAGATAATAGAAATAGAAGGTAGAAAATATAGCTTTCACTTAAGAATATAGGTTTTTCTTTTATTCCAATTGTTGTAGTTTCTAAGATATAGTTAAAGAATATATTCTTAAGCTAGAGGAGACTTAATTATGCAGCTTACAAGGACTTGTCATATTTTCTTAACAAAAACATATTCAGTTAACAGAAGAAACACACCTATATAAATTCTGGCAGTTTGGTTGAATTAAACACCGTATTTTATTGTCTGTTCTCTTGGTTTCTGAGGACGGGGTCTGCATACTTCTTGTTCAGTCACCTGTTGTGAGGGGCATCCTTTTATTGTGAAAACATGGGCCAGGCATGGTGGCTCAGGCCTGTAATCCCAGAAGTTTGGGAGGCTGAGGCTAGAAGACTGCCTGAGCCCAGGGGTTTGAGACCAGCCTGGGAAACTTGGTGAGAACTCGCCTCTACAATATACCAAAAAATTAGCCAAGTGTGGTAGCTCCTGCCCATAGTGCCAGCTACTTATGAAAGGCTGAGGCAGAAGGATTGCCTGAGCCCAGTGGGTCGATGCTGAAGCTGTGAGCATGCCACTGCACTCCAACCTGGGCAACAGAGTGAGACTCTGACTCAAAAACAAAACAAAACACACAAAAAAATGTTCTTCTGCAAGGGACAGTGTTTTTCTTTGAAAAGAAGTCTGTTGAGGAGAGAGTGAGATAGAAGGCATTAGAAGTATAACTACTAATAGAATCCATTTTGCATAATGACCTAAATGGATGTTATATTAAAACCATTTTACATAATGATCTAAATGGATGTTCCTTCCAGGAACATAAGTTTGAATTAATACTAGGAAATCTAGACACTCAATTATGTAATAATCGCTCACAGATGAAAACAATAGATAATTTCTACAGGAGCTAAAATGGCATTTGATACAATTTAATGATAATTTCAGCATTCTACTTCTGGAAAATTCTACAAACATCCCCTTGAGGTCAAAATTATCCTGAAAGAACTGTCAGTGTAACCTCAAAAACTGAGGAAGAGTTGGTGATATTATTATTTGCAATTGATATAGGATTATTATTTTAATACTTATTATTTGTTTTTGTGTTGTCTTGAATACGTGAGACTTAACTGAAAGCTCTGATCTGTAGTGAAAGCTCAGTATAATGACTGGTAACAAAATCCTAGCATTTTATACATATGTAATAATCACTAGCAAGTATGATGGGTATTACAAGAATGGATGAAGAAACGATACTATTATCAATAATTACAAAAAGTATAAATACACAAGAGTAAATTTATCAAGAAATGTACAAGAACTGTAAAACCTGATTAAGAGACAAAAACATACTAAAGAGAAAAATAGATGACCTTTTGCTCCTTCAGGAGGAAGACAGGTACCAGGTTGTGCTTATAGGGTACCGGGCAGAGATCATGTTGCCAATACTTGAAGAGGAGGGTCTTTCTTGAAGATTAGGGGCAAGAGACTGGACCAAGGAAAGGCAGGGAACAAGAAGGGATGGTGTGAATGGTAGAGATTTAACCCTGCCTGATGTGCAGGCTTGGGGAGAGATCTGGGAAAGGTGATTTTGTTTTGATTTTCTTAAGTTTTAAGGTTGCTAATGCCATTCTCCTTTGCCTCCCTCTTCTCTCCCTCATGAAATATCTTCTGTAATAGTCTATATTACTTTGCATAAGCCTTGGAGTCAGATTTGTGATTATTTTAGACATGTGTCTACCCTCAGGCCAGCATTAAGAAGGGAGGAGTAAAGTCTAGTTTTATCTGAATTTTACACCTATTTCAGAAATGAAGCTTTAACTCAGATTCAATTCTCCACATTATGGTCTTTTACTAAGATAATGTTAATATGATAGACCAAAAAAATGGTTACTTGAATCATATTCTTTATTTTCCCTTGTACTCAGGTAATCTGCTTGGCTGTACACTGAGGCCAGTTTATAGAGTGATTCTGTATATTTTTTTAATGCTCTGGATGGATGGTCTGAGTAGGATATTGATGGCAATTTTGTTGCAAACACTATCTATGATGAAAGATTTTCATTTGTTGGAATGACATCTAATTTAGTGGATGGATATAGCACAATATATCGTCTACTCTAGCAAGATTGCCACTTCCATGTCCGGTCAGCAAAACATCAATTTTAGCTTAAACCAAGCTGTTCTTTCCATTTCTGTTTTAGGAAGATTGAAAATGGTTGGGATAAATATGAATAAAGAAATGTAAAAATACATGTTTGAAATTAAGCTGTAAAGAAACACATACCATTTCTCTTATGACTATGACTTTAACCAGATTATGACATTAGTGATATGATTAGATTACTCACTATAAAAAGGAAGTGGTGCTTTTGAACTTTGAGTCTCACTGCCAAAGCATACCTTTTTTGAGAAGTTCCAGGTAACATACATTGTGTTTTTTGTATTTTAGACAACGTTTTCCTGTACCTGCGAGGACCAGTATGTGGGAACTTTTTGTGAAGAATATGATGCTTGTCAGAGGAAACCCTGCCAGAACAATGCGAGCTGTGTTGATGCAAATGAAAAGCAAGATGGGAGCAACTTCACTTGTGTTTGCCTTGCTGGTATGGTATATATACATAGGTCACTATAATTGTATATCTCTCTGTACAGTATGCAATTCTTAATTAAGGATGGTTAAACATCCTTTGACCAGCTGCTGGGCAAGGTAGCTTCAAGATCTCATTTGATTCTATTGGCCTATACTTTATATAATCAGGAAATGGAAAAAAGAAGGTCATATGGGGATAAACATCATGTCCCTTGGCTTGCTTTCTGACATTAGAATGCTTCCATTATAGCATTCCACCATTTTTATTCTGGGAAGATGATATTCTTGGTCAAATAGAGGCCTGGATGTTTCATAAAACAATTCCACAAGTAAGTCCCTAATGCATGGGCTGGCACTGTGTTGGGTGATTATGCTAAGTAACTTAAGAAAAATCTAGCATAAACTATGCAGGTTATTATGGAAAGCCACCTAATCCTCCTATTTATATTAATTTCCTTTTGTTCATGTATGTTCAATCAACTCAAGTTCCTGATTCCGTGTTCTCCACAATGGAGAAGTCCTCAACATTCCTTGATTAGTATGGGGTGTTCTTGGATATTACATGAAACTTTGCAATGCTTGAAGCACACTGAATGACTGACTCTCAGGAGAGTGCAGGGAACAATGTGCCTGCAGACTTCATGCTCTGACAATCATCTTAATCAACTTGCTGCTCTGCCAAGTCAATTATAAGTCTTCAGGAGCAGAAATGGCATTTTACCAGTGAACATTTTGATACTGCTGTTTTGATGCAGCTTAAAAGGAAACACCAAGTTACTCCTTTTTAAGTTTCAAATAATGTGTAAAACTGACATTATCTTTCCTCTTTCCATCTCATGTTCTTGCCAACTTCTGCCACTGGTTGGGGATTCAGGATGAGGTAGGAGTTAGGGATGGAGTGAAGGGGGAGAAACAAGAACCAACAATGTAGAAGTTTATAAACTAAAAAGTGGAAGTCCTTCATTCCTTTATTCTCATCCAAAATTTACCAAATCACAGAGATAGGTTCATAGTTTAATATATTTTTTCAGTCTATTGTGTGCACGTGTGTGCGTGTGTGTGTGTGTGTGTGTGTGTGTGTGTGTGTGCACGTGCACTCGTGCATGTATTTCTCTTGTAGGTCAGATGATTAAGCATTTTTCCATAGTTTTAAAAAGAGTTATTAGGGATACAAATTGTTCTATAGCTTGCTTTTTTAAAATGTGTATTTGCCTGTAGATCGCAGACATTCTTACATGTCAGTACACATGGCGCAATCTCATTCATTTTTTTTTTCTTAATTTTTTTATTATAAAGATGAGGGTTAGGTATATAAATGTTGATTATGCAGGCACCTTTGGTGATGAACCTCATTCATTTTTAACAGTTGCATAATGTCTCTGAAATTTGTATCTCCAAGTCAGACTCTTCTCTAAGCCTACTTGCCTGATGACTTCATGGCATCTCCATTATGTATCCTGGGCCACCTTAAGCTAGGTCATTCCCAAACTGAACTCATCACCCCCAAGCCCCACATAGCTCATCTTCCAATGTTCCATCCATCCTATAAGCCAGACATCTACAAGTCATCCTAGGTGCCTTCTCTCTGTCCATATTTTTTCTGCCTTAGTGTTTCCCATTTCAACACCTAAAGAACTCTCAAATTCGTCACCTCTTTGCAGTTCCACTGCCATCATCCTCAGCTGCCTTTGCCTTTTGTCTGTACTACTGAGGTAGCCTCCCACTGTTTCTCCATCTACCATTGACCCCATTGCACCCTGGAACCAGAATGATGCTCAAGTGATATTGGCTTTCATCATGTACATGCCCCAGACCATCCATTCTCCACATGGCTGCAGATGATTTTCCAATGAAAATCTGATGTAGTTGCTTTGCTGCCTTTTCTGTGTGTGTCAGGGTTTCACTTTGTCACCCAGGCTGGAGTGGAGTGGCATGATCATGGCTCACCACAGCCTCAACCTTCTGGGCTCAGGCGATCGTCCTCAGTCTCCTGGCTAGTTGGGACTACAGAAGCACCCCATCATACCCAGCTAATTTTGTGATTTTCTTTTTTTGTAGTGGTGAAGTCTTGCTATGTTGCTTAAGCTGGTCTTGAACTCCTGGGCTCTAGCAATCCTCCTGTGTTGGCCTCTCAAAGTACTAGGATTACAGACATGAGTCACTGCGCCCAACCTCTGCTTTTCTGCTTAAATCTCTTCTTCGCATTGCTCTTTAAAGATCAAAATCAGCCTCATTTTCCACTATGATGTGTCATTTGCCTACCTTTCCAGCCCCTTCTCACTCCCATGTCTCCCTTGTTCTGCTTCCAACCACCTTGGCCTTTCATCTCCCTGACAGCCGGAGCTCCCTTCTGCCACAGGGTCCATGCTGTCTTCCTTGTGCCCAACAGCCTTTCCTCTTGTTTCCTTTTTGCCTGGTTAATTTCTATTTCAGACCTCTGTTAAATGTTTCTTTTCCTCAGGAAGTCTTGACTAAATGCATCAAGATAAGTCTCTTTTATAGCCCTGTGTTCCTTCCTTCACCTGTTTCTAGCATACATCTATATGTGTGATTCTTTGATCACTGCCTGTCTTCCCTACCAGATTGTGAAACTGCATGAGAGCAGGACCTGGATCACTTTTCTTCATGATTATATCCCAGAGTGCCTGACAAATTGTGGATTCTCAGTCAATGTGTTGATGGAATGAGTTAATGAAAGCGTATAAATGTAGATTGATGTCTTAAGCCATTTCTCTGTTGATGGATCGTTAAGTTGTTTGCAATTTCTCTTCTGTAAGTAATGCTAATACAAATAAAGATCCTTCTACAAATAACCTCAATCAGAGCTGGTGGGTGGAGGCTTTTGCTATTTGAACTGAAATGATTTCAGTTTGATATCTTAGCCTAGTCTGTTCTCAAAGGAATTTCTCTATTTTTAAAAAGGATCTTGTGTGCACAGAATTGGAATGAGCATAATCCTTGGTTTGTGACACTCTCTCATCTTGCTCATGCATAGTCTGTTTTTATATATTTACTAAGCACCAGTGAAACCGCCAGCAGAAACAGATATTATGTTTGGCAGCTAATTATATAATCTCTTCATCTGTCCATTCTTCCACCTCCCCTTCCACTCCAGAGGTAGTGACCACCCTGCATCTTGAGTTGATCAGTCCTTTTTTATAGTTTTAATATTTACCTGTTTTTATAAAGGTGTTTATTTTTAATTATTTTCAAATTTATAAAAATATAATGCATGAATCATGTTTAGGTATCATACATGCAATTCTCAGGTACTTTTTTTTCCACTTAATTCTATGTCACTAAGACACTGTGGACAAGGACTGATATGCATTCTTGTATATGTCTTCTATTGTATATATTCTAGAGGTTGTTTAGGTATATAGCTAGAAGTGAAATTGCTGGAAAATAAGTTATGTGATTAATAACTAGTAGGAGGTCATGCCAAACAGTTTTTCCCAGCAGCTGCAGTAATCTGCTTCCACGTGCGATGTACACAAGATGTTATGGATGCACATCCTCTTCAACAATTGGTAATGTCAGAATTGTTCTCTCACTGTGGTTTCTGTTTGATGATACTGATCCCTAACAACACTGAACTCCTCTTCATGTGTTTATTAGCCATACATGTTTCTTTTCTGTGAAACTCTTATTTTTTAATGCTTTGTCCAGATTTTGTTTGTATGTGTATGTGTTGGGAGCCAGCCATGGAGGCCCACTGAGCGTTAGGGATCAGGAAGGGCCGTTGACCCTGAGACCACTAGGATGCGTTCGGGAGCTATTTGACCCCATTTCCTCCCCCTTTCTACTCAGCACTAACCAGATTAAGCTCCTGTGAGCTCAAAACATAAAAACTCTGAGACCGGTACGAACACAAGCTAACTTTAGAAGCTCATTGCTCCCATTCTTCTGCAAACTGCAGTTTTGGCTTTCACACAACTTATAATTCAAACTTGTGTCACGTCTAAGAGCCTTAGTATTGGTCACAGGCTTCTGGGTCATGATCTTAGGATTTATTGAAGGTGTAAATTGTAGAATATAGTTTTAGAAGACAGCCATGTTGTTGAAAGAATGCGGCTGGGTTACTTGCAGGTAGCCCACTGTGAACTTTGGACTGGGCCACATTCCAAACATTCTGGGATGGGCCACTTTCATTTGTAAAGTAAATACTTAAGCTTCTATAGAATTGTTTAACTTGGTATAAATCAATCAGCTTAGGATGAAAAAGGTTTATAGAATATATCAGTCACGGATTAGGTTATCCTTTGTTATGGGATTTTAAGATTATCATGAAAAGGGTTTAAAGGCAATCATTGATTAAGTTTTCATGGATTAAGGTTTCTGGTGGGTGGGGGACGCCCCTCCCACATCTGACTTTGTGTATAAAAGACCCGTTGTAATTCCCAATAACATACATCGCTTCTGCATTAGAACAGAGTCCAGTCTCTTCCTTTCTCTCTCTCTCTCTCTCTCTCTTTCTCTTTCTTCTTCCTCCCAATCGCCAACGCCGTCTCCACCTTTGGGGTACCCTGAACCCGGCTGGAGCTGGTCTCCAGCATGTATGTGTGGGTGCATTCTCCTTGTTGATTTGTAAATGTTTTTCATTTATTTGTATTTTTATCTTTGTTTAACTAACTAATCATTTCTTAGTTATATGAATTGTATTTTCTTTGAGTTTGTAATTTGTCTTTTCACTCCGAGGAGTCTCGATGAATGAACATTCTTATATTTCTCAAGCTTTACTGGTTAATACATTTTATGTTCCATTAAAGAAAATATCTTCCAGGTTCAAGATCTAAAAGATATTATCCTATATTTTTCACTGAGCATTTATAACTTTTATTTTATACCAAATTTTTTAATCAATATGAATTTGGTTGTGTATATAGTGTGAAATAGGAATCCAATTCATATTTTACTATAATTTTATTTTTCTTCAGAAATATGCCATTTCTATAAATACATAGTATATGAAACTTACTATTGTGTCCCTCTTTTTCAAAGCCACTGACAGAATTTGGAATGACTACATACCTTATATATTTTTAACTGGACCCATCTCTTCTCAGCATTTCTGCGCTGTCATGACTTAACCATTGATTTGAAATTTGCAGAAACACAGCTAACTATTTTTGGGTTTGTTAGTAGGAAAAATAATTTTACCTTCACCATCTAAGATGATTTAACATCTTCCATGTTAATTGCACATAAAGGCTAGGTGGCACATATAGGCACATAGGAATCTCCTTGGGCCTTCTCCTAACAAAAAGAATAATAATAGAAGTATAGTCATGTTCCACATAATGATATTTTTGTCAACAATGGACTGCATAGATGACAGTGGTCTCATAAGATTATAATACCGTATTTTTATGGTACTCTTTCTATGTTTGTTTAGACACACAGATACTTGCCATTGTGTTACAGTTGCCTAAAGTAATCTGTACAGCGTCAGATTTGTAGCTTAGGAGCAAGAGCCTAGACCGTACAGCCTAGGTGTGTAGTAGGCTTTACCATCCAGGTTTGTGCAAATACATTATGATGTTTGCACAGTGATGAAATTGCCAAAGGACACATTTCTTAGAACATATCTCCATAGTTAAGTGACACATAATTGTGATACTTTGACTCTTAATTGGCATTATGGCCATAGAGTTGCTGCATTACAAATATATGAATTTTGATAATTCTACGTAGGTAGACTCAGGGACAGTTTGGTGGTAACTGGTAAAATCATCAGAATTGTGCTAGAACATAAGGGATGGCAAATTGATCTTAATTTACAAAATGATCATCTTTTATTTTTTTCTGTTACAATAACATCACTATTTTATAGCACTACACTTGTAAATAATAGCAAATTATTATTTTAATAAGCTCCTTTCTAACAGTAGTTCTGTTATTTTCTGAATATTGCAGATTGAAAACTCCTCAATTTTCATAAAACGATAAGAAATTTTATTTTACATCTAGGTGTCTTTGTGCATTTGTCACAATTTAAGCAAGTTTCAAAAATAATATAAATAATCTTCACTGACATCTACATCATATTGTTTTCTGAGGTTCTTCTTGAAAGGTGTATAATTTGCTTGGAGTTTCTACACGTGAAAAAAAATCCTTCCATGTGAAAGAAGTTTTTTTTTTGTCTAATAGAATTTTAAAGTATCTATAGAATTGCAACCGCTATTTAAAATCTTTTCTGTCTGGGCACAGTAGCTCACATGTGTAATCCCAACACTTTGGGAGGCCGAGGTGGGAGGACCATTTGAGTCTGGGAGTCTGAAATCATTCTAGGCAACATAGTGAGGCCTTGTCTCTACAAAAAAATAAAAAATATAGTCAGGTGTGGTGGCACATTCCTGTAGTCCCAGTTACTCAGGAGGCTGAGGCAGGAGGATTGTCTTGACCCAGGAGGTCAAGGATGCAGTGAGCTGTGATCATGCCACAGCCCTCCAGCCTGGGCAGCAGAGTGAAACCCCCAACTTAAGAAATAAAAAAAAAATATTTTCTGCTGTCCTTGAATCTGTCACTCTCCCATCATCTATCTCACCCTTCGCTTTGCCCAAAGGTAGCCTCACATCAGCTGGGCTCTCTCAGCCATCCTGCCTCTGCCATGGTCTCCCTGACTCCCAGTGCCTTCCCTTCATCACCCTTTCACACAGTAGATCTAGGGGACTACCTTTCTCATGATGCTCTTCCTCTCATTCTGTATTTCCTCATGCTCCAAGAGCAAACCCTGATCAGAAATAGAAGAGATTTAACAAATGTTACCCTGGCATCTTAACTCTCTTTGCTCATCTACCATAGGACTTGTTCCTTTAGTTCTCTTCAACAGATTTCTTCTTTGTCAGTTCTACTTCCCTGCAGTATTCTTACCCTCCACTCTAGGTTTCTTTCTCCCTTCTAGCTTCTATCCCTGCTGTAGTCAACACACACACACACACACACACACACACACACACACACGCACAAACATTCTTAATGTCTATTGAGTGTTTACCATGTGCCACGCCTGTGCTAAGTGCTTTCCAAGGCAATCTCAGAATATCTGTGAGTTAAGAGCTCTCGATTATACTGATTTTATAGATGAGAAAACTGAGGCACGAGGAAGCTTTGTAATTTGACTAAGAATATTAGAGCACCACTAGGCTGTACTGCAGCAACACATAAATCCCCCAACCTCAGTGGCTTCCAAAAAAAGGTTAATTTCTGCTTGTGTCATATAGTCAGATGAAGGCACTTAACTTCAAGGAGGTGACTTGGAGATCCAGGTCCCTACATGTTATGAGAATGACACCCTCAAGAGGTGGCCTTCACAGCTGCTCCTGAAGGGAATGGTACAGCTGGAGGATCCTGTGTGGTGTTCTTAGAGCATTGCCTGAAAGTGTCTTATATCACTTGTACCATAAGCCATTTGCCAGAATTCAGTCCTTTAGTTGATAGAGTTTCTGACTAGGAAGAGGAAACAATGTGAGGGACATCTCTTGTTGTCCATGCCATACCAGGTGCAAGTGCCAGAAACTGTTGGAGCTGGGATTTAGACCAAAGACCTTCTGCTGACCTCCCAAGCTCATGTTATGGGTTATCTTACTATACTGTCTTTCTGTATTTGCAACTATATGGTGTACTGAGTACTTTCTGACACATTCATGACTTAAGACCCTGTAATGCCATCAGCTTTTTCATATCAAACAGGCCCCTCAAGAGAAGAAATATTAGGCAGTTTTGTCTAAAAAGGGGGCTGAATGCTTGGAAGGAGAGTTTTCATCTGCATTTAGTCCTGAACATCCTTGAAAAAAAATTATTTTTCTATAGGAAAACTACAATTCCTTTGTGGAGAAACCATAAGTTAATTTATATCAATTAATTGACCTCTGAAACACCAGATACGCACACAAGAACCCTCAAACAGTGGGGAGTATGTCTTCCTTTTGAAAATATATTCCATTGTGCTGCAATAGCAAGTTTGATGGTGTGAATTTATATTGTTTTATGAATGAACTAATTTATACTAGGATGTTGCCACCAGAGAACAAAAACTCTTAACAAAGTCTCTTCATGGGGCTTTTGTAGTCATGACAGAATGCATATTTCTCTTGAGAGGAGAACATTTCTTTTTTTTTTTTTGAGTTGGAGTCTCACTCTGTCACCCAGACTAGAGTCCAGTGGCTGCTCCCACCCACTGCAGCCTTGACCTGCTGGGCTCCAGTGATCTTTCCTCCTCAGCCTTCCAAGTAGCTGGAACTACAGGTGCGCTACCACGCCCGGCTAATTTTTGATTTATTGTAGAGATGAGGTCTTGCCAAATTGCCCAGGTGGGTCTTGAACCCACGGGCTCAGGCAATCCACTCACCTCAGCCTCCCAAAGTGTGGGATTACAGGATGAGCTACCGAGCCTGGCCCATTTCTTTTTAAAAAAAATTTTAATTTTAAATATGTGGGGTACAATTCAGGGTTAGATATACAAATGTTCATTATGCAGGTACCCTTGTTGATGAGGTGTGCCCCCTCCCCGACAGTTTCCTACTACTGCCAATCTTGCCCTCCCCTGGCAGTTTTCCATTATTGCCAATCCCTTTCTTATAGTATTATGATAGTTGTTCAAGATCTGCATATGAGTGAGAACATGTGATACTCAGTTCTTTGTTTCTGTGATAGATCACTTAGTATTATAGCCTCTAAGTCCATCCAAGTTACTGTGAAGTTCATAATTGTGTCCTTTTTTATGGCTGCATAATATTCCATCATGTATATGTACCACATTTGTTTTATCTGGTCCTCTTTCAATGGGCAGCATGGTTGGTTCCATGTTTTTGCTATTGTAAATAAAACTGCAGTAAACATGCACCTGCAGTTATCTTTTGCATAGAGTGGTTTGAGTACGTCTGGGTATATTCCCAGTAGGGGGATTGCAGGGTTGTATAGAAGATCAATTTTTAGATCTTTTTGGAATTGTCACACTGTTTTCCACAGAGGCTGTACTAGTTCACACTCCCACCAACAGTGTAGAAGTGTTCCCTTTTCGCCACATCCTCTCCAGCATCTGTTGTCTTTTGAACTATTTATCTATTTATTTTTGAGTTAGAGTCTTACTTTGTTGCCCGGGCTGGAGTGCGGTGGCACACTCATGGCCACTCCTGTGTTGACCTGCTGGGCTCTGATGATCCTTCCGCCTCAGCCTTCCAAGTAGCTGGAACTACAGGCGCACACTACCACACCCAGCTAATTTTTTGATTTACTGTAGAGACGAGGTCTCACCATGTTGCTCAGGCTGGTCTTGAACCCACAGGCTCAGGCGATCCTCTAGCTTCAACCTCCCAAAGTGCTGCGATTACAGGCTTGAGTCACTGCACCCAGCGTGTTTTTTGAGTTATTGATGATGGCCATCCTCACTAAAGTTAGGTGGTATCTCACTGTGGCTTTAATTTGCATTTCTTTGGGACTGCATTTTTTCATGCCTCTGTTGGCTGCTCATATGCCTTCTTTTGAGAAATTTCTATTCATATCTTTTGCCCGCTTTGTAATGGGGCTGTTTGTTTTTTTCTTTTCAGCATGGTTGAATTCCTTGTAGATCCTAGATGTTAGACCTTTGTCGCACATACAGTTGGCAAATATTTTTTCCCAGTCTGTGGGCTGTCTCCCCACTCTCTCAATGGTTTCTTTGACTTTGTAGAAGCTTGTCAGTTTGATGAAGTCCCACTTGTCTATTTTTTCTCTTACGGCATGGACACTTGGGACTTTGATCAGGAATTGGTTGCCAGTTCCAATTTCCATAAAGGTGGAGGAGAACATTTCTTGGTAAGTGAAATTATTTTCAGCATATTATATGCAGCTCCAAATTTTGTTAATATTTTTACCTTGATTTTTTTGTTAAGTGTCAGCACAAAAAGAATTTTTTTTGTCATGAGTAATTTAGAGATGTATAAATATGGCAGATTGGGTTTTGAGTGGGTTAAGTAATAAACTCTCTCCTTTAACTTTATTTCCTTTTTAAAAAAAATTTCACATATTTATCATTTATGTGTGGTGAGGACACTTAAAATATACTTTCTTAGAAGTTTTCAAGTATATAATACATTTTCATTAACTTTAGTTGCCATGTTATACAATAGATCTCTGAAATTTATTCCTTATGTCTGAGATTCTGTGTCTTTTGACCAGCATAGATACTTTTTAAAATCTCTCCAATCCTGTCCTTTTTCTCCCTTACCCTCCTGGTAATTACCATTCTATGAGATTGACTATTTGAGATTTGTCATTTGTAATATTCGTCTGTATATGGCTTATTTCCCTTAGCATACTGTCTTCCAAGTTCATTCATGTTGTTGAAAGTGACAGGGATTTTCTTCTTTTTAAAGGACAAATAGTGTGCCCTTGTGTATACTTACACTACATTTCCTTTATTCATTCATCTGTTGATGGATGCTTAGGTTGATTGCATATCCTGGCTATTGTAAGGCTACAAAGAACATGGCAGTGCAAATATCTCTTTGAAATATGACGGATCATATAGTAGTTTTATTTTAGTTTTTTGAGGAGCCTTCATACTGTTTCCAAATGGCTGGACTAATTTACATTCCCACCAACAATATATAAGGGCTCCCTTCTCTTCATAACCTCGTGGATACTTGTTGTCTTTCTGATAATAGCCACTGACAGATGTGAGCTGATTTCTCATTGTGATCCTAATTTTCATTTCCCTGATGATTAGGGATACTGAACTTCCTTTCATATACACAATGTTTCATTGTGCTCCATTGGTCTATATGTTTGTTTTTATACTAATATTATACTGGTTTTGATTACTATTGCATTGTAGTATATTTTAAAATCATGTAGTGTGATGCCTCCAGTTTTGCCCTTTTTGCCTAAGATTTCTTTGGCTATCAGGGTCTTTTGTGGTTCCATATGAATTCTAGGATTGTTTTTTCTATTTCCTTGAAAACTGCCATTCAAATTTTTATAGGGATTGCCCTGAAACTATAGATTGCCTTGGATTAGTATTATCATTTTAACAATATTAATTATTCTAATTCATAAAACAGGATAAATTTACACTTATTAGTGTCTTCTTTAGTTTCTTTTATCATTATTTTATAGTTTCTGACAAACAGATCTTTCATTTCCTTGGTTTAATTCATTCTTAACTATTTTTAATAGCTATTGTAAATGGGATTTTTTCTTGATTTCCTTTTCAGATATTTTATCATTAGTGTATAGAAATGCTGCTTCGTTTTGTATGCTGATTTTTTATCCTGTAAATTTACTGAATCCATTTATGATTTTGAGGGATTTTAAAGGTTTTCTAAAAATGTATAAGATCATGTCTTACATTTTTATATCATTAACAAACAGATGGTTTAATTCTTCCTTTATGATTTGGATGCCTTTTATTTCTTGCCTAAGTTCTCTGAGTAGGACTTTCAGTTGTATGTTGAATAGAGGTGGCTAGAGTGGGCCACTTGTTTCTGATCTTAGAGGAAAATCTTTCAACCTTTTACTCTTGAGTACACTATTAGCTGTGGACTTGTCATACTTAGTCTTTATTGTGTTGAGGAGAATTCCTTCTACACCTTATTTGTTGAGAATTTTTAATCATAAAAGTATATTGAATTTTGTCAAATGATTTTTCTGCATATATTGAGATGATCATTCATGTTTTTTGTCCTTCATTCTTTTAAAATGGTGTATCACATTTATTTTTTTAAATTTAAAAATTTTGATCATCATTGTTATCATTCTTTAAAAAATTTTTTTACTTTAAAGATGTGGATACAATTCAGGGTTAGATATACAAATGTTCATTATGCATGTACCCTTGTAGATGAGGTATGCTCCTCTTCCCCTGGCAGTTGCCCACTACTGCCAGCCCCCTCACCCCCACACAGCAGTTTCACACTACTGCTGATCCCTTTCTTAGAATATTATAATAATTGTTCAAGGTCCACTTATGAGTGGGAACATGAATCACATTTATTGATTTGCATATGTTGAACCATCCTTGCGTTCCATGAATAAATCTCACTTGACCATCATGTATGAGCCTTGAATTCAATTTGCTAGTATTTTGTTGAGGATTTTGCATTTGTTCCATGAAAGGGTCATATATGCAAAGTGGCCCCCTAAATGCCAAAGGAACTGAGAAACTAAAGAACAAGGCAGGCACATTCAGTTTGTTGGTATTGGGTGATTTATTGAGGGAGCTTTCAGAGAGAAGCATGGTCTTGGGTGACCATGTAGACATGTAAGATAAATAGATCTCTGCACTGTTACTCCCCAGACCCAGGGCTTATGTACCATTGAAAAAATGTATATATATTCCAGCGAGACAGTTAAAGGCAACCCTACAGAACAAGCAAGAATGTTATATGTGTTATAGCCTATAACTTGTGTAAACATCACAATTGCTTTGCTCTTATACTAAGGAAACTAAATAAAGTAGAAACCTGGAGGCATTCAGGGGACTAGGTCTAATCAAAAGTCAACAAGACAATTTAGCATTCATGATGGAGTCACTTCTGTCTCCATAGTATCTATGTTCATCAGATATATGGGCCTGTAATTTTTTAATTTCAGTGTTCTAGTCTGAATTTGGTATTGGGGTAATGCTGGCCTTATACAATAAATTTGGAAGTATTCTCTCCTTTTCATTTTTTTTCAAAGACTCTGAGAAGGATTGGTATCAGTCCTTAAAATGTTTGGTAAAATGCAGCAATAACACCATCAGATCCTGAGCTCTTCTTTGACAAGAGACTTGGTATTTCTGATTCATTCTCTTACTTATTATTAGTCAGTTCAGGTTTTCTATTTCCTGATGATTCAGTCTTAGTAGGTTTATGTTTGTAGAAATGTATCTATTTTAGGTCATTCGATTTGTTGGTGTATCAATGTTCATAGTATTATAGTAATCCTTGTCTTATGGTACAGTAAACCTTTTATGTTTCTGTGTTTCAGTTGTAATGTCTCCTCTTTCATTTCTGATTTAATTTATTTCAGTCTTTGCTTTTATTTTCATAGTTCTAGCGAAAGGTTGTTGGTTTTATCTTTTAAAAAAACCAACTATTAGTTTTATTGATTTTTTCTATTGTTTTCTAGTCTCTTTTTCATTTATTTCGGATCTGATCTTTATTATTTCCTTCCTTATACTAACTTTGGGCTTAATTTTTGACTAGTTTTCTTAGATGTAACATTGGGTTGTTTGTTTGAAATCTTTCTTCTTTTGTGATGTAATTGTTTCTTGTCATACACTTCTGTCTTAGAACTACTTCTACTATATCCTATTAGTGTTGCTATCATGTGTTTCCATTTTCTCTTTTTTTTGTCCTTTTTTTTTTAAACCTAGAGTCTCACTCTGTTCTCAGGCACTGTTGCCACTGCAGCCTCAACCTATTGGGCTCAGGTGATCCTTCCACCTCAGTCTCCCAAGTAGCTGGGACTACAGGCATGCACTACAATGCCCAGCTAATTTTTTGATTTATTGTAGAGACAAGGTATCGCCTAGTTACCCAGGCTGGTCTCAAACCCATGGGCTCAGACAATCATCTCGCCTCTGCCTCCCAAATTTCTGGGACTGTAGGCATCAGCCACCGCATTCAGCATGTTTCCATTTTCATTTGTCTCCCTATATTTTTAACTTTCCCTTTTGATTTCTTTTTTGACTACTGGTTGTTTAATTTTCACATATTTGTGAATTTTCTGAAATTATTCCTTTTATTAACTTTTAGTTTCATACCATTATGATATGAAAATATACTTGATATAATTTCAATCTTCTTAAATTTCTATTTTGTTAAGACTTATCTTGTGGTCTAGCCTATGATCTGTTCTGGAGAATATTCTATGTGTAGTTGAGAAAAACATGTATTTTGCTGCTGCTGAGAGAATGTTTCATATATGTCTGTTAGGTCCATTTGCTCTTAAATAAAGTTCAAATTCAGTGAGTCCTTATTGACTTTTGTTATGGATGACCTGCTTATTTCTGAAAGTGGGGTATTAAAGTCCCCTGCTATTATTGTATTGCAGTCTAGCTCTTCCTTCAGATATATTAATATTTGCTTTACATATGTACGTGTTTGATATTGGGAGTGTGTGTGTATGTGTGTGTATATATATATATATACACACATATATACATAATTTTCACATATTCTTATTGAATTGACCCTTTAGCATTATATCATGATGTCCTTTGTCTCTTTTTACAGTTTTTACTTAAAGTCTATTTTATTTTATATAAGTATAGCTATCTCTGCTCTCTTTTGGTTTCTATTTGTGTGGAATATCTTTTTCTATCCTTTTATTTTCTTTCTTTTTTTTATAATCGATATTTTTAAATTTGATATTGTGGGGTACAGTTAAGGGTTAGGTATACAAATATGCTTCATTCAGACCCTCTTGTTGATAATTGGTGTCTCCCCGTCTCCAGACAGATGTTTATTACCATTAGTCCCATCCTCCCCCATATCCTTTTATTTTCAATCTGTGTGTGTCCTCAAAGGTGAGTGTCTTATAGACAGCATATAATGAGATTTTAAAAAATCCTTCAACCACTCTGTCTTTTGTGTAGAAAATCAATCCATGTACATTCAAGGTAACTATTGATAGGTAGGAACTTATTACTGCCATTTTGTTTACTCTTTCTCCTTTTGTTTTCATTTTGATTTTTAACACAATTGCTTAGAAGTAGATTATCTTTTAACTTGTAGACATTAATAAAATCATATGCATATTTATATAATATTAAATGACATCGATTGATCAATAAAATTTCTATTTTGGGTGGAAAATTTTATCAAGTATAATTAACACTTTTCTTGAAACTTTCTCATAATATTTTTAAAAAGAAGGGGGTTGTCACCAGCATCAAATACTGTGGGAAAATCTGAGAGAAGGTTACTGAATTTGATCACAAAGTTTTTCAAGCCATTGGTGGTGTCCCATGACATTGACCTGACTTAGGCTATATCAGAAGCTTCGAGGTCTCTTTAAAAGACTATAAAGACAGAAGCAAGGGAGCGTATCTAGGAGTACCAGACACTCTGAAGGACAACGCTGTGTTTGGAGTTGTCACATCCACTCGGTATACATGTGTCTCAAAAATTATTAAACTAACCTTCTCCCCCACCAGGTTATACTGGTTGGCAGTGATTAGCTGAACAGGATGTAAAACTAGCTGTGAGAGTGAATGAGTGGCAAGTACAACCTGCTTAAACATAAGTTTAGCAACAAAATTAATGTGAGGAATAGAATCAGAGAAAGGTCTCTATGATGGTTAATTTTATGTGTTAACTGGGCTGTGGGGTGCCCAGAAATTTGATCAAACTTTATTTTGTGTGTGTCTATAACGGTTTCCCGGATAAGATTAACATTTACATTTGTAGACTAAGAAAGAAGACTGCCCTCCCTAATGTGGGTGGGCTGTAATTGAGAACCTGAAAAAAACAAAAACAAAAAGGATGCGTAAGAGGGAACTCCTGACTGACTGATCTGTGCTGGAACATTGATCTTTTCCTGCCTTTCAACTTCAATGGAAACATTGACTCCTCTTAAATCTCAAGCCTGGCTTTCAGAAAGAAAGTACACCATCAGCTTTTTCTGGTTCTCAGATCTCTGGATTCAGATTTAAATTATACCATTGGTCCAGTTTACCAATTGCATATTTTGGGACTTCTCAGTCTCTCTAATCATATGAAGCAATTCCTTGTAATAAATCTACATCTATATCTATATAAATAAATCTATATCTATATAACATATATCTCCTGTTAGTTATGTTTCTTTGGACAACCCTGATTAATATAGAAGCAAGGGTGTATAACTAGCAATAACCTAGCAATAACCTAGTTACTGAGAAATAGGGTATTACTATAACAACTATCTAAACATGTGGAAGTGGCTTTGGAAGTGGGCAGTGGGTAGAGGATGGAAGACTTTTAAGGCATGTGTTAGAAATATGAATGTCGTGGGGGAAGGAAATATGGATGTTAAGGACACTTCTGGTGAAAGTTTAGATGAAAATGAGGAAATGTTATTAGAAACTGGGAGAAAGGCAGTCCTTGTTATTAGGTGGCAAAGAACTTGGCTGAACTGTGCTCTAGTATTTTGTGGAAGATAAAATTTGTGAGCGATGAAATTTGATATTGAGATGAAGAGATTTCTAAACAAAGTTTTGAAGACTGGATCTTCTTGATGGCTTATAGTAAAGTGCAAAAGGAGAGAGAACTGAAAAAGAAATTGTTAAGCAAAAAGGAATCAGAATGTGAAGATTTAGAAAATTTTTAGCCTATCTATATTGCAGGAAAAAAAAGAGAAAGCTTGTTCTGGGTGTGGCTGGACAACCATTTGATAAAGAGATTATGAATGTGACTCATGGATTTATTTAACCATCTCAGCAGAAGCCAGGAATAGAGATGGGTTTATACCAGCAAACACACTGCTAGTTTGAACTAGCAGTGAAAGTGGGGTGAAATAAAGAAACTGTCTCACTTCTTGGAATCTACAGGACTGGAATGTAGAGCTATTCAGCTCTGAACATGAACTATTCTTTAAGGAAAGGGAAGAATTACCCCCAAGGGCAATTCGGAGGAGGTCATCAGTGCTGTCATTTCCATCACAGAGAGGGCATAATCCTATCTCTATTCTGGATCCAGGGGTCAAGGCTGTTTGTGCCTTGGTTTTAAAGGATAGGACAGCCTCTAAAGTTTCAATGGGCCAAGATGAACCTGCCCAGTATCTTAGGGGCAGGGCTGCCCTGCACACCTATGGAGTGACATTGCCACACAAGGGGCCTGGTGGGAAGAGCATAAAACCAAAGAGAATTATCCTTGAGCCATAGCTCGATGGACTTTGCCTTGCTTGGGTTTTGGACTAGCTTCAGATCTGTCATCTTCCTTTCTTCCTAATTCTTTCTTTTGCAAGAGAATGTCTATCTTATACCTGTCCCAAATTTTATTTTGGAAGCACATAACCAATCTGGTTTCACAGGTTCACATGTGGAGAGGAATTATGTCTCAGGATAAATCATAATTTGACTGTCACCCATATCTGATTTAGATGGTATACAGATGAGATCTTCGACTTTAGACTTGATGCTGGAACTAGTTAAGAGTTTGGGGGCTATTGGGTTGGAATGAATATATTTTGTGTGTGAGAAGAACATGAATTTTGGAGTACTGGGGTGGATTGCTATAAACTGAATCGCCCCTCCCCCCCACCCATTAATATGTTGAAGCTCTAACCCTCAATGTGAGGGACTGTATCAGGAGATAGGAAATTTAGGAGGTAATTAAAGTTAAATAAATTTATAAAAGTGTGGCCTTAATCTGATAGGATGATGGCCTTATTAGAAGAGGAAGAAAGATCTCTCTCTCTCTCTCTCTCTCTCTCTCTCTCTCTCTCTCTCTCCCCCCTTCTCTCTGTCATGTGAGGACACATCAAGAAAGCAGACATCTGCAAGCTAAAAAAAGAGCTCTCACCAGAACCCACTTGCACTCTGAACTCAGACTTCCAGCCCTTAAAACTGTGAGAAAATAAATTTCTATTAAGTCACCCAGTCTATGGTATTTTGTAATGAAAACTTGAGCTGATTAATACAATGTCCTTACCTTTTTATTAATATTTTTAAATTCTTACTTTCAATTTGAGGGGTACACATACATATTCATTACATGAACATATTGTGTAGTGGTAGGGATTGGTCTCAGGTGGCCCATTCCCCAGATAGTGAATATTGTGCCCCGTAGGTAGTTTTTGAGCCCTACACCTCTCCCCTCTCCTCTTATCAGTGTTCTCAGTATCTATTATTTCCATCGTTGTGACTGTTTATCTTCCACATATAAGTGAAAACATGCAATGTTCGGTTTTCTGTTTCAGAGTCAGTTTACTTAGGATGATGATCTTGAGCTCTGCCCATGTTGCTGCAAAGGACATGATTTCATTCTTTTTTATGGCTGCATGGTATTCCATGGTGTATATATACCACGTTTTCATTATCCACTGATCAGTTGTTGGGCATTTAGGTTGATTCCAATTGTGAATTGTGCTCTGATAAACATGTGGGTAGAGGTGTCTTTTTTATATAACAACCTCTGTTCTTTAGGGTAGATACCTAGTAGTGGGATCACTGGATCAAATGGTAGATCTACTTTTAGTTCTTGAAGAAATCTCCATACCACTTTCCATAGAAGTTGTACTAATTTATACTCCCACTAAAAGTGTATATATGTTCTCTTTTCTCTGCACCCATGCCAGCATCTGTTGTTTTTTTTTATTTTTTAAATAATGATCATTCTTACTGGTATAAGGTGGTATCTTATTGTGGTTTTAAATAGTATTTCCCTGATTATGAGTGATGTTGAACATTTTTAAAATATGTTTGTGGGTCATTTGTATATACTATTTTGAGAGATGTCGTTTACCCACTTTTTATAGGGGTTATTTGCTTCTTTGTGGATTCTGGATATTAGTCCTTTGTCAGATGTATAGTTTGCAAATAACCTTCTTTCATTCTGTAGGTTGCCTGTTTGCTCTGTTGATTGTTTCTCTTGCTGTGCAGAAGCTTTTTGCTTTAAGTTCCACTTATTTATTTTTGTTCTAGTTGCACTTGCTTTCAGGGTTTTAGCCATAAAACTTAGCTTAGGTCAGTGTTCACAAGAATTTTACTTAGGTTTTCTTCTTGAATTTTTATGGGTTCAGGTCTGACATTTAAGTTTTTATTCCTTCTTGAATTAATTTTTGTATTCAAAATGGGGAGAGATAGGGATCAAGTTTACTTTTTCTACATGTAGCTATCCAATTTCCCAGCACCATTTGTTGAATAGGTGTCCTTTCCCCAGTGTATGCTTTTGTCTGCATTTTCAAAGATCACTTGATTGTAGGTATTTGGGCTTATTTCTGAATTCTCTATTCTGTTTCATTTGTTCATGTATCTCCTTTTGTACCAGTACCATGCTGTTTTGGTTACTCCAGTCTTGTAGTATAACTTGAAGTCAAGTAATGTGATGCCTCCAGCTTAGTTCTTTTTGCTTAGGATTACTTTGGCTGTTCTGGCTCTTTTTTTATTCCCTAAGAATTTTAGAATAGCTTTTCTAATGCTGTGAAAAATGACATTGGTAATTTGATAGGGATTGCATTGAATATGTAGGTTTTCTTGGGTAATATGGTCATTTTAATAATGTTGATTCTTCCAATCCATAAGCATGGGGATATTTCTCCATTTGTTTGTGTCCTCTACAATTTCTTTTTAACAGAGTTTTATAGAGATCTCCTTGTAGAGATCTGTCACCTACTTGGTTAAATATATTCCTAGGTATTTTAGCTTTTTGGTTGCTATTGTTAATGGAATTGAGTTATTGATTGGATTCTCAGCTTAGTCGCTATTGGTGTATTACAGTGCTGCTGATTTGTGTGTGTTGATTTTGTATCTTGAAACTTTACCAAATGTATTTATCAAGTCCAGGAGTCTTTTGGAGGCATCTTTGTGATTCTCTAGGTATAAGATCATATTGTCAGCATACAGAGATAGTTTTATTTCTTTTTTCCAATCTGGATACACTTTATTTCTTTCTTTTACTCGACTGTGCTGGCTAGGACTTCTAGTACTATGTTGAGTAGTAGAGGTGAAAGTGGACATCCTTGCCTTGTTCCAGTCCTGAGGGGGAGTGTGTTCAACTTTTCTACATTCAGGACGTTGGCTGTGGGTTTGTCATATATCACTTTTATTATTTTGAGGAATGTTCTCTCTATGCCTATTTTTCTGTGGGTTTTTATGATGAAAGGATGCTGGGTTTTATTAAATACTTTTTCTACATCTATTGAAATGATCGTATGATTTTTGTTTTTGATTATTGGTTGTAGTGGGTCATGTTTATTGACTTGTGTATGTTGAGCCACCCTTGCATTCCTGGGGAAAAAACTCACTTGGTCATGGTGTATTTTTTTTTTTTTTAA
>NW_007097710.1:217331-235475 GCF_000164805.1 Carlito syrichta
CTGGAACTACAGGAGCGCACTACCATGCCCAGCTAATTTTTGATTTATTGTAGAGATGAGATCTCACCAAATTGCCCAGGCGGGTCTCGAACCCGCAGGATCAGGCAATCCACTCACTTCAGCCTCCCGAAGTGCGGGATTACAGGCTGAGCCACCAAGCCCGGCTTGTTTTCTTTTTCAGTTGTGTCTTTTCCTGGCTTTGGTATACGAGTGATACTGGCCTTGCAGAATAAGTTAGAGAGAATTCCCCACTCTTCAATCCTGTGGAATAGCTTCAGAATAATTGGTACCAGTTCTTCTTTGAAGATCTGACAGAGACGTTTAACTGCTGTTTCAATCTCATTACTCATTATTAGTCTGTTCAGGATTTCAGTTTCTTCCTGATTCAAGGTTGGGGGTTGTATATTTCCAATAATTTATCTATTTCCTCTAGATTGTCTAGTTTATTTGCATAGAGGTGTTCATAATAGTCGTGGATGATCTTTTGAACTTATATTGTATCAGTTGTAATGTCTCCTTTTTCATTTCTGATTGAGCTAATTTGAGTATTCTGTCTTTATTTTTAATCAATCTAGTTAGTGGTCTATCAACTTTATTTGTCTTTACAAAGTACCAGCTTTTTGTTTCATTGATTGTTTGCATTTTTTTAAAATTTCAATTTCATTTAGTTCTGCTCTGATCTTTGTTATTTCTTTTCTTCTGCTAGCTCTGGGTTTGGTTTGTTTGTGTAATTCTGCTTTCATAAGGTGTGATGTTAGGTTATTGAAATGTGATCTTTCAGTCTTATTTATGTAGGCATTAAGTGTTATAAATTTTCCTCTGAGCACAGCATTGACTGTGTCCTAGGTTTGACTGTGTTTTGATAACTTGTTTCATTGACTGTGTTTTGATAACTTGTTTCATTGGTCTCATTTGTTTCAAGGAATTTTAAATTTTCCATCTTGATTTCATTGTAAACCCAAGGACCATTCTGGAGTCAATTGTTTAACTTTCATGTCTTTGTTTGGTTTTGTGAGTTCTTCTTGGCGTTAATTTCTAGTTTTATTCCACTGTGGTCTGAGATGGTACTTGATATAATTTCAATTTTTTTGAATATACTGAGACTTGATTTGTGACCTATCATATGGTCTGTCTTTGAGAATTTTCCATGTGCTGATAAGAAAAATGTGTATTCTGTAGTTTGGGAATGGAATGTTCTGTAGATGTCGGTTAGTTCCATTTCCTCTAGAGTCCTATTTAACTCCAGTGTTTCTTTGTTGACTTTCTGCCTTGATGATCTGTTTATTGCTGTTAGTGGAGTGTTGAAGTCTCCTGCTATTATTGTATTGCTGTTTATCTCTTTTTTAGGTCTAGTAAAATTTGTTTTATAAGGGTGGGGCTCTAGTGTTAGGTGCATATATGTTTAAAATGTGTATCTTTTCATTGGATTGATCCCTTTATCATTATATAACAGTCATTTTTGTCTTTTTTACTGTTAATTTAAAGTCTGTTTTATCTGATATAAGAATGGCTACTTCTGCTCATTTTTGGTTTCCATTTGCATGGAGTACTTTTCCTCACCCCTTTACCTTGCATCTATAGGTGTCTTTGTGAATTAAATGGGTCTCTTGAAGGTAGCAGATATTTGGGTTGTGTTTTTCTCTTTAAATTCATTCTGACCGTTTATATCTTTTTAGTAAGACATTGAGACCATTTAATAGTTCATAGTTAATAATGTAAGGTACTATTTATGTTCATAGTTAATAATGTAAGGTACTATTCTTTTCATCATACTGTTTGTTATCTGGTTGTTTTATTTATTTTCTCTATTGTGTTGGTATTCCATAAAGCCTGTGAGCATTATGATTT
Source organism: Carlito syrichta (assembly GCF_000164805.1). NCBI lineage: Eukaryota > Metazoa > Chordata > Mammalia > Primates > Tarsiidae > Carlito > Carlito syrichta. The sequence goes on from NW_007097710.1 coordinate 219,180, forward strand.
GCAGAGATCTACTGATGTACTTTGACCTTTTTTCCAATATTTAGGGCTCCTTTGAATATCCCTTGTAGGACTGGTCTAGTGGTGACAAATTTCCTCAGTGTTTGCTTGTCTGCAAAGGACTTCATTTCTCCTTCATTTATGAAACTTGATTTTGAGGGATATACTCAAAATGTCAGTCCTTGGCTGACAGTTATTCTGCTTATGGAGATTGAAGATGTGGCCTCCCCCTTCTTTCAGGATTGTAGGGTTTCTTCTGAGAAGTCTGATAGGTTTAACTTTGTAAGTTATTTGATGCTTTTCTCTCACTTCTCTTGCAACTCTTTCCTTCATATTACATTTGTATAGCAGATGATTATATGCTTTGGGGGTGACCTTTTTGCAGTGAATCTTCTGGGGTCTTTGGGCTACTTGTATTTGGATGTTTAACTCCCTGGCAAGACCAGGAAGTTTTCCTCCATTATTCTCTCAAATGGCTTTTCCAAACCTATCACTTTCCCTTCTTCCCCATGATTCTTAGGTTTGGATGTTTTATATAATAACACATTTCTTGGAGATTTTGTTCTGTTGATTCTTTTTTCTTTATTGTTATTATTGGGTTAATAATAACAATAATTATTAGCCTTGTCTTCAAGTTCTGAGATCCTTTCTTCTGTTCCAGTCTACTGTTAAAACTTTCCACTGCATTTTCTACTTCTCTAAATGTTTCTTTCATTTCCAGAATTTTAGCTTTTTTTTTTTTTTAAAGGTGTTTATATTTTTGGAGAATTTTTCATCCATGTCCTGAATAACTTTTAAAATTTCTTTATGTTGGTTTTCAATTTTCTCCTGAAGTTCATTGACAAATTTTATAATTAACTTTTTGAATTATACATCTGGAATTTGAAGAATTTCATTTTGTTTAGGGTTCATTACTGAAGATTTGGTGTTGTCATGGGGGTGTTGGAGAACTCTGCTTTTTCATATTGTCAGAATTATTTTTCTGGTTCCTTCTCCTTTATGTAGATGAGTTCTTATTTGAGGTTGGCAGGGTGTTGACTAAGACCCTGTAGGGTTTCCTTGGTTAAATATAGCCTTGATATGATGAGTTTCGCAGTTGCCGGTTGTGGCTGCCCTGTGTTGGGTACTTGCACTGGCATGGCATCCTGAGTGCTTGGAAAGTGTTGTTAGCTGGCGCTTAGGATCTGGCCTTCCCCAAAGCCAAGATATTATATCCATTGTTGTTGGCTGTACTGTCAACCTCCGGCCAGGAGGTGGAGCTTGTGGAAGAAAGCTGGCTACAATGGTGGTTGTAGAGTTTCTCCTTGGCAGCTGTTGCTCCAAGGAAATGCCCAGCCAGCATAGGTTGAGAGTGGGACAATGGGGATTTCCCAGGTTTTTCTGTCTGTTTTGAGCCTTCTGTGGGTATTGCAGGGAAAAGGAGAAGAAGCACCCCACAAGTGTGTATTCTTAGCTGCTCCAGTTGGGATTAGAAGGGAGTCCCAGGTCACTGGGGTAATGCTGTTGTGCAGAGCAGGCACAGAATAGTTCACAAGGTCAGTGAGAAGTTGCTGTGGCAATGCATCCCACTAGACTTCTGCCTTAGCCTCAGGCAATCTGTGATCTGAGTGTCAAGGTGCAACTGGCCTCAAGGCCTCAGATGTTCTCAGGCAACCTACCCAGGCTGGAACGGTCTGCCCCACGAAGTTTGTCCTTGGGGTCTGTTCTTTCCCAAGTCGACTGGAAAGCAGCTACTCCACCCTGCAGAGGTTGAGTTCCTGGGAAATGTTGGCTGATAACTGCTGAAGGCTTTATTCCTGCCACACTTCACGGCAGAGCGTGACTGTGGGGAAGGAAGCTTCCTGTGAGGGACTAGAGTCCCACAAGGCCCAGGGAGCCCTGCAAGTTCACAGCAGGACTGAGAACTGAATTTCCATGACTCACCTTTTCCACTGTGTCTGGAGGCTATGGTGCAGAAAAGAGTCCCACCATTTCCAGTCCAGATCAGTGGATTTTTTTTTCTTCTTCTTTGCTCTATATGGTTATTGTCAGTCCTTTGGAGGCTTGTGGGGTGTGCTACTGGACCCATTCCTCTCTGAGTGCTGAGGAAACTCTATCTGGGTTTACTCTGTAGGAGAAACACTCTAGCTGCCTCATTTCAGCCATCTTAATCTGGGACCTTACTTTATTTTTAAAAATTATAGCATATAGCATATAGTTTAAGACCATGGAGTTAAAGATCTGGAGTCAGAATACCTAGATTAAATTACAAATCTCACACAACTAGACTTTAAATGTGGTCTATTTTCTTTATGTATTTCCCCTGGATCCCCAATATCATACCTTTTGGCTCAGAACAAGGTTTCAGGAGACCCTACTTGTTGTCTGAAGTTACATGAGCCCTAAATGCCAGAGTCAGGGGAAAACCTGGTATGGTCTGTTCTGAAATCCAGACCCTTACCTGTCCCACTTGGCCACAGCTCAAGTCCTGCTTCTACCCTTACCATTTTCTAACTAGGCTCCTTGGCCAAATTGCACAACCTTTCTAGTCATGCTTCTTCATCTTGGAAAAGAGATTAGAACAACCCTTATTACCACTGGTTATGAGTATTGAGTGAATGCAAGTACCTTGTCAGTTCTGCTGATCCATAGCTCCAGAACCTAGCCTGGAGCCTGGCACATAGTAGGTGCTCAGCAAAGATTTGATGAGTGAATAGAATGAGATAAAATTCTATGTGAGCATATATAAATGGCTATATATAGTATATAGTAGGAGCTCAATTTCTTTACTTCTCTTCCTTCATTTTTCTCTTCCTGGGTTTCTCCATGTAGCACATCTGCTATTTGTGGCTGGCTCGAGGGCAGTGACAATTATATTACTCTTTATTTTTTCATCATGTCAGTGTCAAGCCCCTTGCCATGCACATAGTAAACATGTAATGCATGGCTAGATTGAAGTTTAACTTCTTTAATCAGGATTTATTTCATAAAAGCCTTCTAATTTCAATAATATAATTTTCCTCAAAGGAGCTATTTTTTTCTGAAAAGAATAACTGTGATACACGTTTAGAACTACCACTGCCAAAATATTATTAGCATTATGCAAAGCATTTTTCAACTTCAAAACACCACATTGTTCCAACTAATTGGGGATATCAGCCTATTTTTAAAGCCTCACCATTTCTTCAACCTATTTTTAAAACCTTGAATGTCATGTGTGTTCCCATCCCAGACTTACTCTTTTATGCACTGACATGAGTAAGCATCAGTACCTTTGCATTGCCAGTTTGCAATGGGTCACTTCCTCCTGGAAACAAATCCTTGTTAGAGTTTGCTGTGAATTCTCAAACTCAGCCCTTCTTAACTCAAGAAGTGAGTGGATTAGCAGATCATGAATGCAATTTTTAAGAATTGGCTTAGTTCAGGCTTTCAGAATGGAAAAAACCTCAGAATTTGCCTTAACATGTAAAACATGAAAGCAATGTTGACTTCATGAGGCTGAGAGACTTGACTCAGATCACAAAGCTTATGGGGAAAACTGGAATTCAGGCCCCTTCACTCTAGGTCCATCTTTGAGTCAGTGTGTTTCACCGCCATATTAATGATTTGTGAATTTTCCATTAATTATAAATAGAGTATAAGGCATGAACATTTCTGATGGCCCATGAATGTATTGCCCCAATTTCATCCATACCCTCTCAGGACCAGAGATTGTATCAGTTGCAGTTGGGGGCACAAAACAGAAACAGTAACATGGTACATTTGGATTTCAATCTAGCCTCTTCTTTCTACTGGTTATGTGACCTCGTGTGATCTTCCTGGTCTTTCTTAAACTCTCTCAGATTTCCTCATCTTTAAAATGAGAGGTTGTTGTAAGGATCATTCATTCATTCATTCAACAATTATTTACTAGATGTATACTATGTATCAGGTATTTTCTGGTTGCTGAAAATACAGTTGTGAACAAAGCAATGTACCTGGGTGCACAGAAGTTGTATTTTAGAGGGAGATGGATAAACGGTATGCATATGCGTGTGTTCTTTGGTATGTGTATGTGTGTGTATGCTTGCATACATATGTATACTGTGTGTGTGAGTATATGTGTGTAGTCAAGAGAAAGTGTGTAGTAATAGGTGCTATGAAAAAAATAAAACCAGGTGAAGGAATGAAAAAAAATGGAAGTAGGACCATAGACAGGGTGATTAGGTAAAACCTCTCAGAAGGAAAAATGTCTGTGAAGAGAGCTGAATAAAATAAGCTTATGAGTACTGTGACTATCAGGAGGAATAGTATTTTAGGCAGAAGGGATAGTTATATGCTATGCACTTGTGCTATGGGTTGTGTTTGTGTTTCCCCAAAATTCATATGTCAAAACCTAATCACCCAGGTGATGGCATTTTAAGGCAGAGCCTTTGGGAGGTGATTAGGTCACCAGGGCTCCAACCTCACGAACTGGATTAGTGCCCTTACAAAGAGGCCTCAGAGAGTTGTCTTCTTTTTCTGCTAAGGGAGGACACCTAGAAGTCACCCATGATGAATGTGCCTCGCCAGATGCTAAATCTGCTGCATCTTGATCTTGGACTTCCCCAGAATCCGGAAGTGCTTTTCTGTCGTGTATAAAGTACCTAGTATAAAGCCTTTTGTTCTAGCAGCCTGAATGGTTTAAGATAATGTGCAAGGGTCCTGAAGCAGGAATATGCTTGGTGTGTGTGAGGAGCTGGAGCACAGTGCCTAAGAGAACCAGCAATGAGAACTGAAATGGGAAGGAAGGTGGCCCCAGCCATGGAGAAAGGGCAGTAAGTTTATGCTGAGAGTGATGGGAAGCCACTGAGAGTATGAACTGCCATCTGATTTCCCTCTTAAAAGGATCACTGGAATCTAGGGAGGGCAAACTGGGAAACAAGTTAGGCTATGTACTGTACCGACAAGAGAAAACAATGGCTTTACCACCATGGTACTGGAAGTAATGAGATGCTTTGGACTAGGATATATTTGAAGGTAGAGTTGATAACACTTGCTGATGGGTTGGATGTGAGGTGAGAGTGGAAGGGGGGTGTTGTGGATGACTCCAAAGTTTGCTTTTTTTCCTTTTTTTTTTTGAGTTGGAGTCTCACTCTGTCACCCATGCTGGAGTGCAGTGGCATGCTTGTGGCCACCACAGTCTTGACTTGCTGGGCTCAGGTGATCCTTCCACCTCAGCCTACCAAGTAGTGGGAACTACAGGCATGTGTCAACATGCCTGGCTAAATTTTTTGGTTTATGTAGAGACAAGGTCTCACCATGTTTCCCAGGCTAGTCTCGAACTCCTGGGTTCAGGCAATCCTCTCATCTTCGCCTCCCAAAGTGCTGGGATTACAGGCGTGACCCATTGCACCTGGCTGCTTATTTGTTTTTTAAAATAACAGCTTGATTGAGATACAATCCACTTGCCTTGAAGTGTATAATTCAGTGCTTTTTAGTATATTCACAGAGTTGTGCAACCATCACCACAAACAATTTTAGAACATTTTATCACCCTGAAAAGGAGCCTTTTACCCTTTAGCTATCACTTCCCAACCCTACCATCCTCTCTACCCCCAACCCTAGGCAGCCACAGATCTGCATTCTGTCTCCATAGATTTGCTGGTTCTGGAGGTTTCATAAAAATGAAATGATACGAGATGTAGCTTTTTTTTTTCAATGACTTCTCTAACATGTTTTTAAGATTCATCTGTATTTCACCATGTATCAGTTCTGCATTCCTTTTTACGACTGAATAATTTTCCACTGTATGCATGCATCATGTTTTGTTTACCCATTTTTCTGCTGATAGACATTTGGATTATTTCCACCTTTTGGCTATTGTGAATGATGCTGCTAAGAACCTCACTCAGATATACTCCCTCTTCAACCCTCCTTCACAATCATGTGCTTCCAACTTTCTCTCCCTTTCTCTGCCATATTCCCTGCCCCTCTGTGCCTCTCTCCAGGCTTCTTGTCTGCAAGGATTCCCAGTATACTCTCTCTTAAAATCAGTCTCTCAAACAAGCCAGAATTTGGTGATTCCTTGATGCTGCTTCCATGTGTTTGCCTTCTCTTCCTCCTCTACCTCGTCCTTTATCACCTTCCCCTCTTCCTCCTCTTGTCCTCATTTTTCTTCTCCTGTCTTCCTCAGTACTGCCACATATTGTTCTATGTTCAATCCATGATTTTCTTTTTTTTGAGTCAGAGTCTCACTGTCACCCAGGTTGGAGTGCCTAGCCTCAAACTGCTGGACTCAGGTGGTCCTTCCGCCTCAGCCTTCCAGGTAGCTGGAACTATAGACATGTGCCATCACGCCCAGTTAATTTTCTTTTTTTAACTTTTAATTTTTTTATTTTAAAGACGTGGGGTACCCTTGTTCATTATGCAGGTACCCTTGTTGATCCGGTGTGCCTCCCTTTCCCCAGGCAGATTTCCCCTACTGCCAATCCCGCCTCCTTGTGCCTCCCTGTCCTTGGCAGTTTCCTGCTACTGCCAATCCTTTTCTTGTAGTATTACGATAATTGTTCAAGGTCTGCTTGTGAGTGAGAACATGGGATACTCAGTTCTTTGTTTCTGTGAAAGATCACTCAGTATTATAGACTCTAAGTCTATCCAGGTTGCTGTGAAGTTCATGATTTTGTTTTCAATGGCTGAGTAAGTCCATTGTGTATATGTACCACATTTTTTGATCCAATTCTTTTTCGATGGGCAGCATGGTTGGTTCCATGTTTTTGCTATTGTGAACAATGCTGCAATAAACATACATGTGCAAGCACCTTTTTCGTAGATTGATTTGAGTTCCTCTGGGTGTATTCCCAGTGGGGGGAGTGTGGAGTCATATAGAAGGTCAATTTTTAGATCTTTTAGGAATTGCCACTGTTTTCCACAGAGGCTATAGTAATTTACACTCCCACCAATAGTGTAGAAGTGTTCTCTTTTCGCCACATCCTCTCCAGCATCTGTTGTTTTTTGATGATGGCCATCCTGACTGGAGTTAGGTAATATCTCAGTATAGTTTTAATTTGCATTTCTTTGGTGACTAGTGAGGCTGAGCATTTTTTCATGTATCTGTTGGCTGCTTGTATGTCTTTTTTTGAGAACTGTCATATCTTTTTTCCCACTTTGTAATGGGGCAGTTTATTTATTTTTTCTTTTCAGCACATTTTTGTTCCTTGTAGTTCCTAGATGTTAGGCCTTTGTCAGAAATACAGTTGGCAAATATTTTTTCCCAGTCTGTAAACTGTCTCCCTGCTCTCTTGATGGTTTCTTAGGCCGCTGCCTCCAGACCAGCTCTACAAGAAACACTTAAGAAAGTATTAAACACAGAAGAAAGGAAAAAAAAGAACAATGCCCTTCACAAGAATGCAGGAAAAAGATTGAAAACACACATTAATCAACACAAAAATCAAAAGAAAGACAACACACAAACAGCAACAACAACAACAAACTCTATAAGAACCTCATGACAGGGATAGACTCTCACATTTCAATAATTAGCCTGAATGTGAAAGGACTAAATGCACTACTGAAAAGACACAGAATGGCAAAATGGATAAAATATCATGAGGCAACAATATATTGTCTCCAAGAGACTCATCTCACCAGAAAGGATACTCACAGACTCAAAGTAAGAGAATGGGAAATAAAATTTCAGGCAAACAGAACACAAAAGAGAGCAGTAGTTGCAATCTTAATATCAGACAAAATACCCTCTAAGCTATCAAAAATTAAAAAAAGATACAGAAGGTTACTACATAATGATAAAAGTTTCAATCCATCAATAATATTCTTTTTTATTTATTATAGAGTCGAGGTCTTGCCAAATGGCCTAGACTGGTCTCGAACCCCTAGACTCAGGCAGTCCTCTCGCTTTGGCCTCCCAAAGTGCTGGGATTACAGGCTTGAGCCACTGCACCCGGCTCAATTCATAATTTTCTACCCACTCACTCACACTGCTTTTCTCTTCATATCATAAAGACTGCTTCTCCCAGGTCATAAATGTCATACTTCTTGCAGATTTCCAGGGCTCTTTTCTAGTCTTCATCCTGCCAGTGCTGGTCATTCTTCAGAAGCCCTCTCACCTGACTTTCAGGACACTGTCCTAGGTCTATTCTCCTGTCCGTTCTTCTTCCCCTCTCTCTTCAGTGTCTGTTCTCTACCTTTGGTAGCAATCGCTCCTTCTGAGCTGTCCCTTTTACATAATTGGCTTCCAGAACCTCCTCCAGCCTGGCCCCTTGCCTCAATTCCTGCACTCTGCCCAGACTGGGCATCAATGCATCTACTAACACCTTCTCAACCCCCTCAGCCTCATGCCCCAGCTTGGCTCATGGTGCCAGCTTCCCTCTGCCTCCCTCTGCTCCCTTGCTGTTTTCCAGGCCAATTTTTTTTGTTTTTATTCGTGGCACCATTGTTGCCCTCCTCACATGGGCTGGAAGCTCAGCCATCAAGCTCGCTGTCCTCATCTCAGGCATCTTTAGAGAGTCACCAAGTTTGCCTTATTTACGATGATTCTCCATCTGCCCCTGTTCTTCCTCCTCCATTGCCAATGGCCTGATTCAAGTTGCCGGCATCTGCTGCCTGGGTGATTGCACTCTTCCTGCACGCCGTGCTCTCTTGCCCACAGCTGCCAGTGTGATACCCATGCAGCCCGGCCTGGCTGATGGCAGAGCCGAGCAGAGCTGGAAGGTCAGATTTCCCCAGTGCAAAGCCAGCTACCACTACTAATTTGTTGTGTGACCTTGGGAAAATTACTTAATCTCACTGGTTCTCAGCTGTTGATCTGCAAATTTGGCATGGGTGATGATATTCAATGAGCTACAATCCGACAGTTGTTGTGATGATTGAATCAGAAGACGGATGATACATGCCTTGTGTTCGGAAAGGGGCCTGGCACATTAGCAAGCACCCAACAAATGTCAGCTGCTGCTGTTATGATTGCCCAGCTCTGCGCAGAGTGCAGTCACTATTTCCTCTGGCCAGAGATTTGGCTTTATCTTTTCCTGCATCTCCTACTCTGGTTAGTCAAGTTGGAGCATTTGTGACCCTCAGGACCTCCCTCTTTCTTCTGCTAAGACCACAGGAAAGCCAGACCTGAATGGGCCACTCACTGCCCTGAGTCCTGGCCTCAGTGCTGGCTGCGCTTGGTCCTCACAGTCTTTTCCAATGAGTTTCATGAAAGGGAAAGAAAGGACACATGATGAGGAAAGAGCATGGGGTTTGGCACCTGCATTCATGAGTCGAAATCCAGGCTGAGTCATTCACCAACTCTACTAAGATCCTCTGAGTCCAAGTTTTCTTATCTGTGAAATGTCACGATGGTATTGATATTGTAAGAGTAAAAGAAAATACGCACAAACACAACATATGCACACAATGCATACGTACACACAAACATTCACATATAACACACATGTACACATACACAAATGCACATTCACATACACTCACACACACACACATATACATATATATATACACGTATGCATTCATGCCCTCCCCCCCCCACACCATGTTCGCACTGGCACAGAATGGGTGAGTTATCAAGAGCACTTCTTAATAGCCTCTAAATACTAATAAGAGAAAGAAAGATGAGAGGGATTGGAGGTTTTATTCTCCTCACTCTTCATACTCTGTAACTTGTATTATTTGTGTAATTCTCAAGTGAATAATGTTAATATTTGATGTTAAAGGCTGCTTGCTGCTAATTTTCCTGATGGTGGCTCTCAAACTTCAGCATGTACCTTGTGGATCAGAATCACCCGTAGGACTTCTTAAACTCTGTCTCCAAAGGCGTTGCCCACTCCTCACCCCACACCTGGTATGACAGCCCTTTTGAGGTGCCCTCATTTTGTCCAGACAAGAACACCTGCTCTCAAGGAGCAGGGAGGAAAGACTTAAGTTCTCTATCAAAATGGAAGTGAACGAGAACAAGCAGTTTGCACTCTGAGCAGAAACCTGCCAAGGTGTATGTCGGTGACCCCCCAACTCCTCCACACATGGATTGAGGCCCTAGTCCAGCATTGTTCCCCCAGCATATCAGTCAGTCCAGCCTCAGCACTGTCATCAAGATGTGCCTGTCTTGGTATCATTCTCGCATTTTTGCTCACTCCACATGTTGTTTCATATGAGCACGTCTTATCTCCTTATCTGGAGTGTAAGCTTCCTGAAGGTAGGAACTGTTCCTAAGCTTCTTTTAGATTCCCTAAATGTGAATTTTCACTCATAAAACATTCTTTCTGAAAGAATGAATGAATACCTCCTCTGTAGCTTGATTTATTATACAAATTTTAAATTCAACAAACAAATATCCTGAAGTCAATCCCCTAAGTTGTCTGTCTTACTGTATAAAATATTAATTAATGTTTTCTTCCTTTTGATTTCAGTTTCTCAGGGGCAGTCATCAGGACATGCTTAATGAAAGAAACTTTATTAACATCTCTTTCCCTTGGGAATCGCAAGATTAAAAGATGTCGCTGTCATACATAAGTCTGGCCTATATCTATTTTGCAGTGTCTTATTTGAGAGCAAGGGAAATGGAATGAAAAGGATTATTTTAAAAAGAGTAATGCATGGTGCCTACACAATCATTCATTTACTATATCACAAGTATTTATAGTGTCTCTGGTTCTGTGCTAGGGACTGGGACAAAAATAATTAATGCCTGCCCTTAAAGAACAGTGAAGTAAATGTGGAAAGAATGCAATGACAGTTGAAATAATTGAGTCTAAGGGCTTTCACTCATGAAGAGAAAAAAACATGTCCACAGTAGTCACTAAAGACTGTTGGATGTGATATATTTGACTTCACTCATTAGCCTCTGATTGTCATTATCTGTGTTTTGTATTATTTGTGTAATTCTCAAGTGAATAATGTTAATATTTGATGTTAAAGAGATCTTGCTGCTAATTTTCCTGATAGTGGTTTTTGAACTTTAGCATGTACCCTGTGATCAGAATCACTGTAGGACTTCTTAAACCTCAGATCACTAGCTCTCAGTCTCAGAGTTTCTGCTTCCACAGGTCTGGGAGGAAGCGGGTCAATTTCCATTTGTAATGAGTTTGCTGGTACTGCTGATGCAGCTGGCCTGGGATCCAGGTTTTGAGAACCACTGCTCTAAATTGCCTGTTAAAAATGGAGACATCAAACGATATTGGCATATTGCTTTGCAGTTTTAAAATCCACAAATTCTTCATTCACTGAAAAAATATCAAATCACCTAGGATGTGCCAGGCATGGCTTAAGCTATTGTGAATTCAAGGGCACCCTGGATAGAAATGGCACTTGCTGCTTGGAGTTGATTTCATTCAGTCATTACAACCATCCTGGGAGCTAGCTGTCATTATCCATCCCCATTTCACTCATGAGGGAGATGAAGGTCAAAGTCAACCCCTTGATGTGCTCACTCAGCTGATCATTGCATTACATGTCAGACCTTGGACTCCCAAGCCACTGTCCTTTCTACTGTGCCTCTTGTCTATTTATTTGTTAGATGTAGTTATTCTTTTTTCTAATGTTGAGATTAATTTTTCTAATTCTGCTGAATATCAGCTTTCTGTCATGCTTTTTGTTGCGTATCCCATTTTAATTATATTTTACTGATTGTTTTTCATAGATGGGCTTCATATATCTTCCTTTCTTTGCCCTTGGTTTTTAAATCATGTTTGCATTTGTCCAGATGTGTTTGTGTTCCCCCTGCCAGAAAATCTTACTAGTTTTTTTTCTGTTAAATAATTTCTGCCTTCTGACTTTGAAATTGAATGCCTCTGAGACTGAACATCTTGATGGTATACAGATCCCTGCTATGTATTTCTTGCTTCCCTGTGCTAATATTAGGCACTCTGTCTCAGCAGCAGCAGCTGAGGTCCTGGTATCGGCTGCTCGGATCCCCCCAGGGTGAGAGTTGAGACTGGTGGGTTCTCTTGGTAGCATCAGGCTTTCAGTTCAAATCCAACAGCTTCACCTCACTGCACAGGCCAGACTATTAAAAGACCAGGAGTGTTAAAAATAGCTCTCACCACAATTCCCACCTAGGAACCTTTCAGAACAGCTCTCCAAAGGAACAATTAGATTCTACCTCACAGAGCTAAAGCAACACAGAGGAGTATATACTTTTTAATTTCAGTATAAGACTCATGAAGTAAACATCATACACAAAAACAATTGTGCAAGGAAGGAGACTATTACAAAAAAAACAAACAAACCCACAACTGATCGATTGCCTTTTTTTTTATAGTCTGACTCATTTAGCTAACTTCACTTACGCCTCATATAATTTGCCACTGACCTCGGAAGGTCTTTCTTCATTTGAAGGGTACAAGCAGTACAGGTAATGATATATGGGTTTGTGGAGGGAGATATTTTTTTGTTAGAAGTCAAAAGATACCACTCAGATGATATGACATTCTGACATTCACAGAGAAATGTAGCCATTCTTCTTACTCCATACATTAATACATTTTAAGTTATATTTTGTTTAAATACAAAACAATATAAAATCAAGCACTTCTAGTCTACATTAGACCAATATAACTGCTAATTCCTGCTGAATGGATTTATATTTTGGTGCAATTCCTTAAGGGTGTCTGGTCATCTTCTGCCTTTTATCCTTTTGTGAATTTCCTCTTTGCTAGGTTTTGCTTACTATCTCACAGATTTCATCTAATATCATCGATCATGGTCAGACTGCTTTACAAGTTTACAGCTTTCCCAGTGGTACCTGTGTCTTTGAAGGCATCCTTACTATACGTCCTGAGTCACAACTTTTCTTATATCTTTGTTGTACTAGAGTGCTCTCCAGAGAAATAACAAGGCCTCTGTGATTCCCTAAAAGGAGAGGTCAGTATTTCCAACAGTCATCTGTTTTTGCATCAATTATTTTACTTATTCACAGAATACCACAGTTATAAATTCCACAGGAACTTAAAGTTCTGAGTTAAATAATTTATTCTAAAATGATCTTTCATTTTCTATGGGTTATAGATATGTAAATATGCTGTTTTAAAAAAATATTCAGAAGGTGTTGTTTCTCTGTTTTGTAAAGGAGCAGTTTTGGTTTAAGGGAAGGTAAGAGGCCTTGAGAGAAAAGCAAAGGTTTTTAATATGAAGAACTAAGGTTCCATTGATCTAAACCAGAGTTTCTCCTAGGGACATTTCGTACTGGATAATTTCTTGTTGTAGGGGACTGTCTTGTGTATAGTAGAATGTTCAGCAGCATTCCTGGCCACTATCTGCTAGATGCGAGTAGCACTCTCAAAGGTATGACAATGTATAATGTCCCCAGACATTGTTGAATTGCCTGTGGGGGAAAAAATCACCCCATTGGAGAACCATGTATCTAAAGAATTAAATTTGGATAGGGGCTGTTGCAAAACCAAAAGATGAAGAGTTCTGTTTCAGACTTGTTGATTTGCCAAATGGTAGGGACTGGTCGGAGGTACTGAATGCTAGTTGGAGAAGCAACATTGAAGTTCAGAAGAGCACATCAACAGGATGCTCTTTCCATCTTATCTGGACAGGGAGAGAGAGGCCTTTTAGCAGGGCAATTGCTCATTGCAGTGTTTCCCAAATTGGGAGTACAGGCCATTATAGCATACAAGGTGATTTTTGATGGCAGATTTTGAGATAACATTAAACGTTTTTAATAGCCATGTATTTATTTTAATGTGTATTAGGAAAGCACATTTTATGCAGGCTGTTTTGGATAATATTGCTCAGGGAGAGGTTAAATCCACATTGAGAGCTTTGGTTGATTTTAGGGCAAAAACTTTAAACAAATGGGCTCATTCCTTCAACAAATATTCTCTTCAGGAAATGTTGAAATTTTGCAGGTCTAGTCCTGATTCTCAGGGAGTTTATGTTTTTGAAAGGGAACCAGTAGAGAAAATTCTTACAGGTAATGCTGAGTATAATCTGATAGCACATGCAAGAGCCCAGGGGATACAACAGGGGATACCAGGGTGAAGACCTGTTCCCATGGGTCACCTTCTAGGTGGGAAGTTACAGGTATATGTGTGTTTTAAGTAGAAATCAATACTAAGTTTTAGAATAAATTAGGGCAAAAGGCCTGAGGTCTGAACAGGTGACTTCTGAGTTTAGACCTGACTAAGGGGAGGAGGCAGCCATAGAAGGCTGCAGAATCAGAGAAAACAAACAGCCCTGCAAAGTGACCATAGGGTGCTGGGGTAAGGTTTTTGATGTCCTAAATTGACTTTTGTGTCCAGAGAAGACTGTCTGAAATTATCTTTTGTATTTGTTCCCTTGTCAGAATAAAACTTAAAGTCTATAGTGATTCTCAAGCTCTGTTCAACATCCCAGTGTGTTTTGACTTAACCTTATCTTTGAACTTAAATTCATCAGTCAAAAATCTATGACTCAACTAAACATTTTAATTGGAATCATAACTCTGATAGATTCTCCTATACACCACATTTTCTGGATCATTATACATTCTTTGCATATCAATATGCACAGATTAGCTCAAAGGAAACACAAACTGGCAATATTGTGCATGAATTTGATCTACGTCATCATGCCATCATCTCCATATTTGGTTCTGTCTCTGTCTGTGGTTGAAAGACTCATACTGCTCAGGGGAAAGCTTTATTATTATCCTCAGCTAATTATAGTTCTTGACCCAAATGAATTTGGTGCTCGGAGCACCGAGCTTGTTTCTGAGAGAGAGATTTTGGCTGTCTCACAAGGCCCGGGCAGCTACAGTGACTCTCATGTCAGTGAAACGAGCACATATAGGCCATCTCTTCCTTTTATTGCCATTCAACAGAAAACTTCAAGCCCAACTCTTGAAATGGGCTTGACTTCACAATCCACTGCCCCTAGGTTCAAGAGGTATTTTTACTTTCTGATTTTCTTTATAATTTCCACTAAATTACTTTTTGTAAAGTTGTAGCTAACTTCCTTTCCTGCTTAGTTGAATTTTGCCTTATTTTTCAGCTCTCTTACGACATTTCCGCATCTCCCTACCTGGTTCTAGAGAGGGCTTTCACGCCCTTTGGCTTAAGTGTTTTGCTCTGCTATGGAATTCATTTCTAACCTGTCCTATCGTTATTTCCTGATTTTACAGATGAAATTCCATGACACCTCCACTAGCCCACCCCCTCCTGTCCCCCAAAATTTTATTACTAACCTCCTTCAGTAGTTTCTCTATCATGTGACAGTTTTAAGTTTGTGTCATACTTCTCTTTGTAGGGTAGGACTTTAACTGCTTTTTGCTGAATCCTGCATCCTCCTTATTTTGTCTGGTCCTAGGACCATAGCATGAAAAGCCTGTGAACTGAAGCTTGGCAAATTTAGGAACTGAACCAGGCCCAGGTGGCTGCAGCCTGGTGGTCAATGGGGAGGGTAAGCTGAGATGAGGGGGCAGGGGCCATACCATGCTGTGCCTTTTAGCCACTGGGTGAAGTGTTTGGGTTGTTTTCCAAATCATTTGGGAAGCCACTGGAGAGTTTTAAATATGGAAGGAATAGGGTTTAAATTGTGTCTTAAAAAGGTCTCTCCATCTGCTTCCATGTGGAGAATGGATTGTAAGATAGCAAGTATGTCAGTGTAGACAGGGGATAGGAAACTAATGCTAGAGTTCTGGAGAGAGGCGGTGATGTCTGGGGGTAGACATTATGAAAGATGTTATGTGTTTGTGATAATAACTTGGTCCATGAATGTTGTGGTCTAGTTATGGGGATAGGGGTGTTTCTTCACTAGCGAAGGAAAGGAACTTAAGACATTTACTGTTACTCGCCTTCATAGTTAGGTACAGAGTTTTGGCATTTGGGAAACAGAGTGAGGGTGCTTATCACTGTTGTACATTTTTAGTCAGGCATATATGACATTTATACCTTTCCTATGTACATTTGTGCCTTTACATGGATTCTTCTCTGTGCTTTGGCAGCCTTCCATGTGGGAACTTATGGCATAAACTATCTTTAAGGCTGGAATACCCATTTGTGTGTATGCTAGAGCAAATTCTCCCATGATTCACACAGAATGGCCACCACATAGTAGCTTTCCTATCTGTGGTATTGACACTATCACTGTCCTGCTTGAGTATTTTCTACAAGCTAGTCTAGGTATCTGCCACTACTTTAGTAGGATAAGGAAATATTATTCATGGTTGGTATGGTTACTTTATTCCCCAGAGAAGAGATTAACTTTCAGCAGGATGGAAAAAAGAACACAGGCAAAGCTTTAAATGGCCTTCTTAATTTAATTTTTGACTACTCATTTAGTTTTGACTCCTTGGTTATAAAGATAAAACACACACACACACACACACACACACACACACACACACACACACACACAATA
>NW_007097711.1:0-1340 GCF_000164805.1 Carlito syrichta
GAGCGTGCCACTGCACTCCAGCCTGGGCGACAGAGTGAGACTCCAACTCAAAAAAACAACCAACAATAACAAAAGAACACCACCTGTACTCAGTGAGCACTCACTAGGTACTAAGCACAACTACCAGTCATCACATGTTTCCCTAGGGTGTGTACGCCTGCACTGACATGTGCAGACTCCAAGGAATCTGCGCATGCGCCAGTCAGTGTCTATCCATGTGTCTGTGCATGAAGGACAACATGTGTGCATGTCTCTGGACATGGCTTGCTTCCCATGTCTGTGTGAGTGTATGTCCGTGTGCCAGCATGTGTGTGCACGTCTGTCTTGGCTGGGCCTTCCTGCCGCCCACTGGTCCCTGCCGAGCAGTACAGGTGATGATGTCCCCCCCACAGAAGCCCCTCGGGGGCTGCAGCATTGGGGGCCCAAGTAGGCATGCTGCCTGCTGCCGGGTGCTGGCATGGCTCCCTCGGGCCCTGAGCTCCTGGTCTCCCCACAGGAGTGTGGACCTTGTGCAGCAGGTGGACGAGGACGACGCCATCTACCATGTCACCAGCCCTGCCCTTGGCGGCGATGCCAAGCCCCAGGACTTTGTGATCCTGGCCTCGAGGCGGAAGCCTTGTGACAACGGGTGGGTGCCTGCCTGCTGGGGACACCCTAGGGCGGGGCGACAGGGAGGCCTCTCTTCCCTTCCCGGGGAGGGGCATGGGCCTGGAGGCGGAGCTCTGATTCCCGTCGGCTGTGGGACCCCAGGCCCCACTAGACTTTCCTAGGCTGTCGTGGTTTTACCGTGGATAAGACGGAAGACAAGGAACACACTTCCCTTCTGGTCACTCATGTCCCAAAGCATGGCCATCTCTACCCCGGTGGCCAAGGCTACCTCGCCATGGATGGGACATTTCTCACATGGCTGCCTCCTTGGCCTCTGTATCCTGAAAACCTTGTCTGGGCGGGAGACCTGAGTCTGCCCACCGTGTGTCACTTATGCTGGAGACAGGGAGTGAAAATCTTAAAGTGCGCACCTCCTCCCCACCCCACCTCCTCTGGACACTCAGGGCTGCTGGCCTCCCAGGCGCCCCCTCCCTCCCTCTTGCCTGGCCTTGAGCCTTAAGAGCTGATGTGCGTCACACCCTCTGCCGAGGAATCGGAGCCACACACGGGATGGGGGCGAGGCCTGGGCTGGACAGAAAGGCCCCTGCCTCCTTCTGTGGCTATCCCTGCCCCTTTCCTGCCCTTCCTCTGTTCCAGGGACCCCTATGTCATCGCGCTGAGATCGGTCACGCTGCCCACACACAGAGAGACACCCGAGTACCGGCGAGGAGAGACACTCTGCTCGGGCTTCT
>NW_007097711.1:2428-3195 GCF_000164805.1 Carlito syrichta
GCGGTGGCCGGGAACGGCCACTGCACTCCAGTCTGGGCGACAGAGTGCGACTCCAACTCACAAAAAAAAACCAAAAAAAACTGATCTGCGTAGGTAAGTCAGAGGCCGCCGCAGGGTCTTGGAAAAAGCTCTGGACACCGAGAGCAGAAGGTTGGGGTCTGATCTAAAATTCCATCTCATTATTTACTCATATGCCCCTTCTCTCTAGGAAAACTTTGTATGGCTCTGAGGGCCTGTAAAACTCTGCAGGGCAGTCCGTGGTAATTGAAAATGTGGGGTGGGGGCCGGGCTCCCATAGCTCCCGCTCCTGGGCTCCCAGAGTCTGTTAGGCCCTGAGACTCACCCGAGTAGTAACTCAGCCAGGTTTGCTCGGTTACTACTCTTGAACCAGGGAGCCTCAGAGCCATCCCTGGGCTTATGTCTGTCTCTGTGGCCCCAGAGCACCAGTTAAATCAGACCCAGTCCCTGTCCTCCATACCTCTGGCCGGTAGCGAAGGATGCATCATGACAGCCTGATGTGTGGCGACAGAGAAGCCAGGGCTGTCAGCACCCCGAGGAGGGGTCAGAAGTTAGCCGCTGAAGGTCATGCTGTCAATGGTGCATCTTTTTTTTTTTTGACTTGGAGTCTCACTCTGTCTCCCAGGCTGGGATGCAGTGGCACACTCACGGCCACCCCAGTGTCGATCTGCTGGGCTCCAGCGATCCTACTGCCTCAGCCTTCCAGGCAGCCGGAACTACAGGCGCGCACTACCATGCCCGGCTAATTT
>NW_007097712.1:0-1172 GCF_000164805.1 Carlito syrichta
GGAGCCCGCGCTGCCCTCCGCGGCCTCTGGCCAGCCCGAGTCCGGGGTGGGAGTGGGGGAGGGCCGGGGGCGGGGACCGCTGTGCCTCGGGCTGGCCCTCGTGGCCCCCGGGAAGCCTCACCCGTGCAGGCGTGCATGTGAAGTGTGGCTGCATGCACATTGTTTGTGGGGTGCGTTGCAGTGGAGTGTCGTACATATATGTGTTGTGTCTGGGGAGTGTGAGTGTGCTGCATGTGTCGCATGTGTGCATGTACACATAGTATGGCACAGTGTGTGCACATAAGGTGTGAATACACATGTACACTTGGTGTGCACACATTGTGTGGCTCCACGGGCCTGGGGCTGGGACAGGGCTGCTTGTGGGTGCTTGTTTGGGAAGCAGCCCCAGGGTGCCAGGGCAGAAGCCGGGGCATAGCCAGTCAAGGAGTCTGGGGCGCCCGTGAGGGCCCAGAACTGCCCGAGGAACAGGTGGGATGTGCCGGCCAGCCCGGGGTTCCCACTCCTCCGGTGCTGGCAGGGGACATGCCGGGTGGCTCTCACAGCCTCTGCTCCCTGCGGTGACCGAGAAGCCACCCCAGGACACAGACGTAGGCCAGGGCCAGGGGCTGCCCAGCCTCCCGCATCAGGCCAGTGGTGGCCTGGACGACTGGAGGCAGCCACCCCGTGGCACAAGGGCGGAGGGGAGAGGATGGCATCTCGCGGGGGGGCGTGGGGCCCTCAGAGAGAGGCCAGCACCCAGAACGGGAGCGCGGAGATGCCAGGAATGCTGGGCTGGCCAGGGCCCCGGCCTCTTCTCCCTCGGCCTCTGCCCTCGCCCGGAAACCCAGCGGGCTGCTCCGGCCAGGGTCCTCGAGCAACAGCGGAAGTGGAAGGCCCGGGGGCTGGCGGGCACTGCCATGGACCGAGGCAGGTGGCTGGGGACACGTGACACTGAAAACCCTTGGGGGCCTGTGCGGCACAGGACAGAACCCCCATCAGGCCTGAGGGGCCTGGCCCAGCTGGGGCAGAAAGACAGCACCCAGGCGGCAGGAGGTGAAGTCAGCAGACACGCGGTGTCTGCCGGGCCCTGGGAAGAGGCACAGGGAGTGCCTGAAGGAGCCCTCGGGCGCGGGGACGCAGGGCAGGGGCGTGTGCCCAGGGCCGGAGCAGGCGCCAGCCTCCAGGGCCGACAC
>NW_007097712.1:1885-4094 GCF_000164805.1 Carlito syrichta
GTCCAGGTCGTCCCTGTCCTTCCCGCTGAGGGCTTAGGCCCTGTCCTGTGCCCTTGTCGAAGTCTCGCCCCCAAGCCCGCCTCCTGGCAGCCTCTGGGAGCGCCTGTGGAGTGTCTGGTGACACCGTGTTCATGACCGTGCGGCTGGAGACAGCCCCCAGGAACTAAGGGGCCCGGGCCAGCCTGCACGCCGTCTAACCTCAAGGCCGGCATGTGCCTGTCCTGAAGCCACAAGAACAGCTGGGCAGACACGCTGTGGCCAGAGGGCGTTCTTGAGCCTGGGCGGATGGCCACCTTTTGCTCCTGAGGCCACCTGCTGGGCGGATGGCCACCACGATGGGTGCCAGGAAAGCCAGATGGAGGCCACCGGCCCCTGGCCTCCTGGGTGTGCCCTCCTCAGGGGCAGGGAGGGGGAGGGGCCCGCCCTCCCACATCCTTGCAGAAGCCTCGTCCATCTCTAGTCACCTCATTTGAGCCCCCTTATTTGGGGGTGGGGCGCAGCCATCACCATGTGGGAAGGGCGTGGGCTGGGACTTGCTGGGCGGTCCAGTGGGACTGGACGTAGAGGGGTGGCCCCCGCCTCGCCCCCCCGGGGCCATAAGGCCTGCTGGAGCAGAAGAAGAGTGAGACTGGCCCTGCCCTGGCTCGAAATCCTCCCTCTCCCCTCTGAATTCCTGCAGACGCCACCCCGTGCCCGGTGCCCGGAGCTCTTGGCAGCTGACCGTCGTGTGTTGCCATGGGTCCAGGCAGTTCCAGGCCAGTGAGCAGCTTCTCCCAGCTTGGCTGCAAGGACACCACCACTCAGGGCCTCCAGACACCGGCCTGTTGGTCTGAGCAGAGGCACGCTGGCTGGTGGAGGCCGTCTTGTTCTTGAATCCAAGTGAGGGCACGTCGTGCACGAGGCCACCTGGAGTGCTGCCCTCAGAGGCCACGGAGGGGAAGCCGGGAAGCTGCCGTGGCTGCAGCAACCTCCCCTCAGGCCGGGGTCAGACTTCAGGGAGCACTGTCACCAGAAGGTAGACAGGGACAGGGGCAGCGGCCGCTCAGCCAGGCCTCCAGGGCCCCGACTGGCCGAGGGGTCAGGAACGTGGCCTTTGGAGCCAGACAGCCTGGGTTCGAATCCCAGCTGCACCCCTCTTTGCTACCGCCTCAGGCGAGTTGGCTAGCCTCCGCTTCTGCATCTGTGACATGGGCATGGTTACAGTTCCTCATCAGGTGGATGTGAGGACATAACCGTGGTGACACCACATTCAGAGAGCACCAGGCACGAGCCACAGGGCAAGCGCTCGGCACCTGCTCCGTCCCCCCCCGCCACCCTCACTGCCACGTGGATAAGGCTCCTGGAAAGGCCATGCGCCCACCTCCACACGGACCACTCTCCCCTTGCTCTCTGCACGTTCTCAGCCGCCGTCTCTCCCTCTTGCATTTGATGCCCTGCAGGGAAGCCCTTCCGGCTTTGGCTTGTGGGCCCACCCTGCACGGTCCTGAGTGTGAGTGTGCTCGCTGGCTACAGCTAGAGGCGGCCAGCTCCCGGTCACAGGAAGCCCTGCCTGCCAGCCCGGGAGTAGGGAGGAGGCACGTGGGCACACGGCTCTGTGCCCGTTTCTTTGGGAAGGGGCTGTGGGCACCCAGAGCACCCGATCCCGGCCAGAAACAGAAGAGCCGCCCCGCACTGCCCCCAGCATCTGGGCCACAGCCCAACCCGCAGGGATGGCAGGCCAGGAGCGGAGGGTGAGGATGCCGACCCTGGGTCTCATGCTGGGCAGGTCTGGCCCCCTGGCCCTGGGGTCCTCTGACCCGCTATACAGAGGTGGGCGGTGATGGGCCCACAGTTGGCAGTTCCCGGACGCCCGGCCCCTCTGCCCGTCTCCCCAGTGGCCCTTCCATCTCCTGAAGAACTCGCCGTGCACGCGTGGAGGAGCAATGTCCTTGTGGGCTCCTCTGGGACATGCGAGTGGTCCCCCGGCCTCACGGGCCAGGCTGCTAAAAGGACCCTCTGGCCACCTGCACCTTGCCCGCCTGGCTGCCCCCTCAGCAAGACCTCCGCCTCTTTCAGCCCCTGCTCTGGCCTGGGTCTGGCAGCATTTGCAGGATCGCTTCCCGGTCTGCCAGGAACCCTCCTTTGAGGCCTTGGACGTTCTCCGGCTGGGACCCTAGAAGGCCCTGCGGACGCCCCTGGGGGATCCCAGCCCCCTCCCAGCCCCCGGGTT
>NW_007097712.1:4114-6363 GCF_000164805.1 Carlito syrichta
TGTTCTCCCCGCCCTGGCACCTGCCCACCCTGCTCCTCCGTCCTCTCTACCTTGTGAACTGCCACGGGGCGCCGTGCAGAGGGCCACATCAGGCCAGGAGACGGAAGCGGTCCCGCAGGTGAGTCCAGCCAGACGAGGCTCTCTGGGGCCCTGAGCACTCGGCTATGGAGGAATGCTGGCCTGTCTAGTCATTTCATTTTATTGTATTGTGTTTTTTGAGTCTGAGTCTGACTCTCACCCAGGCTGGAGGGCAGGGGCACGCTCACGGCCACCGCAGCTTCAACCTGCTGGACTCAGGTGATCCTTCCGCCTCAGCCTCCCAAGTAGCCGGAACGACAGGTGCACGCCACCGTGCCCGGCTCAGTTATTGTCATTAACTCACCTTTTGGGGTCATTACAGCGTGGCCTCCGTGAGCCTCAGCGCTGCTGTGGACTGAACTGTGCGCCCCAAATTCCTATGTTGGGGTCCTAACCCCTGGTGCCTCGGAATGTGGCCACATCTCGAGATTGGTTTCATCACAATGAAGTCGTTGAGTGTCCTCGTAAGGAGGGCGAGGGGGTGGATACTCATGGGTACATGGCAGATGTCCTAAGAGCCCCAACTTCACCGCTGTGCAGTCTAGGCCTGTAACGACATTGCGCTTGCACCCCATGCATCTATGACCCTAAAGAGAAAGAGGAGCCCGGGACACAGACGTGCACAGAGGGCAGCACGTGTGAAGACACTGGGGACGGCGGTCTGCAAGCCAAGGAGAGGCCTCGGAGGAGCCCAGCCCCACTGGCCCCTGGGCCCTGCCGTGAGAGGTGTGCAGCCCTCCCTCCCCTCTGCCGCCCGTCCTCTCTCGTAGGCCCAGGCCGTTCCCACGGGGACGGGGAGAGCTCCGAACCGGCTGCTCCCGGCCAGCCCAGTGTGGCTCCTGGCCTGTGGGACTGGGCAGCCTCCCCACGGTGCTCCAGGCCTGTCCTGGCCCACACCTGTCTCCCGCCACTCTGTGCGGCGGCTAAACACCGGGTGGAACCGCGGATCTCCCGGTGTTAGGCCTGGCTGCCTCAGTTTCTCCATCTAAAGCAATACTATGGCAGACAGAGACTGCTGCGTGACCATCACTGTAGCATTTCTACGGCATTCAAGAAAAAGCCGGAATCCTGGCTCTGCCCTCACTGAACTCAGAGCTAAGAACAGAACCCCTCGCTAGAGTAGCGACGTCTCAATCTGCAAAGCAGGGACGACGGGAGCCCCCCTTGGGACAATGCCACACGTGCACACTCCACGGGAGTGGAAGACCGAGCAGCCTCCCGCCTCGTCCCAAGCCCCGCTCTCCCTCTCCGGGAGTCCTCACGCGATCAGCCCGCCGTGTGCCGTGGCCAGCCATGCTGGCTGAGAACCGGCAGCCTGGCCTCAGGCTCCTGCTGCGCCTGGTGCTTGGCCACGCGGTTTCAGTGGGGGGCAGCCTACAGGGCCTTTCCCTGGGAAGGGAGACCCCACGGTCCCCGGGCCGGGCACACCACCTGTCGGTGCCAGGGAGAGGTTGGAGGCTGACTCCCACGCATGGAATCCACAGACTGAGCCTCAGTGAAGGCCCAGTTCGCGGGCGGCCGGTGAGACACTCCTCAGCAGCACCGCGACAGCCGAGCCGCCCACCTGACACCTTTTCCCCGGATGAGCAAGGGCTGGTGGGTGCTGCTTGCTTGGCGAGCGTGCATTCAGGACAACGAGTGGGGGACACGATGCGGACGAGGGTGGTCTCCGAGGCGGGATATTCTGTGTGCACACCAGCCTCCGCGGCTGGCCAGGTGCCCTTTCCAGACAGGCTGCAAGGGGCGCGCCTACATCTCCTCTGGACCTCCCCTTCCACGTTCCCATGCTTGGCGTGTTATTTCCACTGAGGGCAGAGGCTTAGCACCCAGTCTTACTTGGAGGCCTGGCACTGGATGAGCAGACCTGGTTTAGTCAGGGCAGCCCTGAGCTGCGTGGCCTGGGCACACCGTTCAGCCTCTCCTGACCCAGACTGCTCGCCTTGCACGTGGATCTGGGAGTGCCTCGCCCCCAGCCTTGGGGGGAGGGCACGTGAGCAGCTGCATGCTCCCCCACACTGGCCCGCACATCTGCCAGCAGCCACCCACGCGGGGCCATTTAGTCTTTTGCAAGTTGACCTGATGTTTTACATTTCTTTTTACTTTAAGAGATGGGCTTGGCCGGGCTCGGTGGCTCAGCCTATAATCCCAGCACTTTGGGAGGCTGAGGCGAG
>NW_007097712.1:6610-9755 GCF_000164805.1 Carlito syrichta
AAAAAAAAAAAAAGAAAAAGAGATGGGATCTATGTTGTCCAGGCTGGCCTTGATTCCTGGGCTCAAGCGATCCTCCTGCCTCGGCCTCCTGAGTACCTGGGACCACAGGCTTGTGCTACTATGCCTGGCAAGTTCACTTCATTTTTAGCAGTAGAGCAAAATGGCTCTTTGCTAAGCATCCCTTCAGCTCAAGGGTGTGTGTGCGTCTGTGTGCATGCCTGCCTCAGCTGACAGGGCAATGAGCGCCTAGCTCAGCAAACACACTGACTGACACGTTCTAGACTGGAGGGTCGGCCTAAGCCAGGTGTCTCACCAGCCTGGGACAGACCCACCTTTCTGGAAGTCGAGGCCTCCTGGGCCCCTTCTCCCCTTCTCCTGGTGGGCTTCTCGCGCCCCACCCTTTGCTTCAGAGAGCAGCGACCTCCGGCTCGTGTGTGTCAAGGGCCAGGAGCCAAGTGCAGGGCTGGGCGGATGCTCGTTCAGGTCAGTAACAAGACTTCTGGTTGACAGGTGCTTGCTAATGACAAGAAAGGAGGCTGGGTCGTCTAGTCTCCCCCTTCCAGGCGCGTGGCCCTGGAGCAACCGGCCAGCCTCCCGCTTCTGTTTTACTGTTACCACCCGGCGTGGGGTCTGCAGCGTGTGGGGTGAGGCCATCTGATGCCACCACTGCCGTGACGCCCGGTCTTGACGGCCACTGCCCCAATACAGACCCAGCGTCCCCCACGGGAGCACTGAGTGGCAAACGTGCGAGCTGACGGGGCTGACCAGGGCCCGCGGGCAGCACCTTCGGCTCTGTTCTTACCTGGAGCCCTCACCACAGGGGCGAGCTGCACCTGCCATCCAGACATAAGGCCTTTCCAGGTTCGTTTTTATTGAAGGACTCAGAACACAGGCGTGGGACTCTGCCACCACCGACAAGTCGTCCAAACCTCACGCCGACACGTGTGTCTAACAGAAACTGGCAGGGGCGGTGGGCACCGTGCAAGGTTCAGGGCCCTCCTGGTCAGCACCAAGCGTGTTGAGGATGCCGGCCTGGCAAGCACCTTACGAGGATGTGGGAGAGCGCCCGACGCTGGCCATCCCGTCTCCTCGGCGTATGCTGACCACGCTCAGTCATGGCCGCGGGCTCCCGGGGATCCTTGGCAGATCTCCGTGCCGCAAGTGCCATGCACACTGGGGGGCCCGGTGGGAAGCAGGTTTTCAGACCGGTGCTGGTGTCATCTCAGCGGTCCACACAGTGCGTCCTTCAAGGCAAGGTGGCCCGAAGGAGGGGCTCATTCTGCCCCTGCTCTTGTGTGCAGGCTGCAGCATCTGGAAGACCACAGGGCCTGACCGTGTTTCAGGGAAACCAGCCAAGTACACCCTCCGTGCTCTTCCCCTGCCCTGGGGCAGCCCGGTGTGACGCCCGGACCCCACTGAAAGCAGGGGCGGCTGCTGCCAGCCGGGCCCACAGCACTGCTTTCCTTCCCAGGGTGGCCCGATGCCCACCCGGCTGCTGGGGGAGGGGCTGGCTGTGTCTCCCACCGACCTGGGGAAACCTGCCCCAACTCCCACCAGCAGGAGTGTGGGCCCCGGCGGGCTGTGGCTTGGCCCCCTCGTCGGGGAGCTGGGAGCATCCTGCCAGAAGCACCCGGAAGACAGTGGCTGGAGAGGAATGAGGGCTCAAGGTGGCCGATCCTGAGCTTGGGCGCTGCCCTCCCTTTAGAAACAAGACTGTACTATTGGGAGATCGAGACAGTCTGGCTTCCCTGGGGAACACGTGTCTCCCCGGGGGGCTCACCTCTACTCCTCCTCGGTGACAACAGGCACTTAAACACGCACAGGATGTGTGCGGGCAGCGGAGAGCCAATGCCTGTTGGTCACCAGCCCAGCGCAGGATCCCTGCGTCTAAGCCAGACTTTCTGCCTCCCTGATTCTGCGCTGGTCTCTAAAGTCTGTTCCTATCACCGGGAGGGAGGGACGAGCCTTCCTCTGGGCGCACCCCCTCTGTGGTCGCTGCACAGCAGTCACCAGTGGCCGAGTCACGTCCCAAGACTGGAGCGCGGAAGGGAAGTGGCCTGCGTCTCCACGGCTTCGTGCCAGGGCGAGAATGTGTGTGTGGAACCGGCCGCACCCTGGGCACCCTCGGCCCCTGGGTCACCAAAGGCTGGTTTGTTCAGCCTGACGGAAGCCGGGGGGGTTCTTGCAAAAATGTAGGTGGAGAGGGGGTTACAGGTGGGACTTCACGAGGCCAAAGTGTGCCCCTCAAGGGTGACTCCCCCCCCCAGAAAAGCCCCCACTGCCTCTCGGACCAACTGCTGCACTCAACAATGCGCAGCCCTGCCCACACAGGGGAAGGCTTCTGGGGCGTCCTGCAGGTCTTAGCAGCTTGTTCTACAGAAAGAAGAAAAAACCTCGGCAAGGTGGTGATCTGGCCTTGGTGTCAGCTGCACATTTCAGTAGCCGGGAGCCCTGATCGGAGGAGACTGACCGCAGTCACTGTCTCTGAGCCGTCGCGGGGTTCCGCCTTGCGCGGCTGGCGCCGACCTGCCTGTTCCCTGACGCCTCGCAGGAGGACCACCACACGGCCCCTCCTGGGACCGTCTCCCGGTCTTGCATCATAACCTTCACTGTCGGACAGCAGGGGTTTGGGGGAGGGTTTACAGAGACCGGCCGTTTGCACCCCAGCCACCCCGCCCAGTGCCCCCACCAGCACTGGTGTGGAGGACACAGGCTTCACACGGGAAATATAAAACCCTGCCCCTCTGAAGTCACCTCAGACGTTTTTTCTTTCAAGCTCAACCGAGTCGTTACTGATTTTACAAAAGGCAGCACCAGATGGTATGAAAAATAGGCAGCGTCTGACCTCTAAGAGAAGATACATCAAGCCTAACCGCTGTACGTCCAAAGGCTTTGCAAGAAAGAAGCCATGCCAAGGGACGCAGGTGGCCACACAGAAAATGCCACTCTGACCACCGGCCGGGGACCCAGCCACAGCTGCGGCCCCCCTGGGGCGGAGTGGAGGCCTTCCGAGGGGCCCCGGGCGAGCGGCCGCGCCGAGTGGCCTGGCGGCAGGTGGCTGAGGTATATAGAGAGCGACAGCGCGGCCTGGGCCAGCGGGAAGCCTGGACCGCGGGAAGGACGGGCTCCGGCACGCTGGCCCAGC
>NW_007097712.1:9929-10811 GCF_000164805.1 Carlito syrichta
GAGGTCACAGCCACAGGCCTGCCTGACGGACGCCTCCTTCTCTCCCACGAGGCTCCTCCTCGAGTGGCGCAGAGGGCAGACGCGTCCCGGAGCCTCACCCCAGGGCACGCGCTCCACGGGGGTCCGGGTGAGGGCACAGCCTCCTCAGCCTCCGGCCCCACCCCGGGCACCCCGGGGGGCAGCCAGGGCCCTCGGGCGGCTGGGGCGCCCTCTCCGCGCACCTGGGGCGGCCTCCTGGGTGAGCTGGGCAGGGAGCCCCGTCCTAGAAGCTCTCGACGAAGCTGCCCGGAAAGAGGCCGGTGCGGCCTGTCCGCTGCAGGGTGCCCTTGAACCAGCCGTCCTCACGCTTCTTGTGCACGAAGACGATGTCGCCCTCCTTCAGCTCGATCTCCGCCTCGCTCTGGGGCGGGTAGGAGACCACCACGCGGTACCTGGGGGCGACAGCGGAGGGTGGGCTGGGGTCTCCCGGCCAGGCCCGACACCGCGCTTTCCTCCTGCCCTGTCCTCCGTGTGGTCGGCCACGACTTGGGACCGTCTCTCCACTATCTAGCATTTCTGTTTATCTGTATCTTAAATTTCTCCCAAACGCGTTTGAATCTGTTTTAAATTTCAAAAAGCGAAAAAGAGGCTGGGCTCGGTGGCTCAGCCTGTCATCCCGCGCCTTTGGGAGGCTGAGGTGAGTGAATCGCCTGAGCCCATGGGTTCGAGACCCGCCTGGGCAGCGGGACCTCATCTTGATCAAAAAATGAGCCGGGCGTGGTAGCACATGCCTGTAATTCCGGCTCCTTGGAAGGCAGAGGCGGAAGGATCGCCGGAGCCCAGCGGGTGGAGGCTGTGGTGGCTGGGAGCGGCCACTGCCCTCCCGTCTGGGCGACAGAGGGA
>NW_007097712.1:11124-12100 GCF_000164805.1 Carlito syrichta
GGGTCTGTCCTATCCCAACCTCGGGACACTGGGCTTCCGTCCTCACCCCTCGCAGGCAAACTGGTTTCTCTGACTGAGCGGCAGGGCCCCTCCCCTGCTGCCGCCTCTCGGGAGGCTGGGCCCCACGCTGTGGGTGAGGGGTACTGGAGCCTGTTTGGGTCAGGGGTCCTTCTTTTTAAGCGAGCTCCAGAAGCCAGCAAGGGCTGCCACCTCGGCCCCAGAGCTGGCCGGACCCTCCCACCGTCCTCAGCAAGACCCTCCTCCCGCCTCTCGCTGCCCGCGGCCTCGTGGCCCTGCAGACTCTGGGGCTCCCTTGGGGCCCGTTTCTAGACCGACGTGACAGAATGGAAGCAGAGAGGGGAGCCTTTTCTGCCTGTGGCCTCCGCCCACTGGAGGCCCAGAGGCTCACCACGAGCTGAGGTTCTGACAAGTGCAGGCCCGCGGGCCCCTCTGGGCTGCGGCTGCAGCTCCCCGGATGTGAGGCGAAGGTCTGGCCTCGCCAAGGGCCCCAAGCCTCGGGGTTGGCACGAGGCAGGCCTGCAGGCGCTGGGCACGGTGCTGGCCGAGCGTCTGCTTCCTGACCACTCCAGGACCTGGTTCCTCTGAGCCTCTTCACAGGCCTCAACTTGGCCTGTAAAGGCTTCGACAAGCACTAGCGTCGCCTCCGACTGCCGGGCTGGCCCCGTGCCCCCTGGAGCGCCTGCCTGAGGCACTGGAGGCGGCCGCAAGAATCTGCGTGTGTTCCAGCCAAGCCCAAGGACAGGCCTGTCCGGGCCTCGGTGGGGCAGGAACCCGGCTCCGGGAGTGGCACTTGGCACACCCAGGTGGGCTTCACGTGGACAGCCCAGCGGCCGCCTTAACCCCTCTCCTCCTGGACTCCCTGCCTCGCCCCTCCTGCTGCTCTTCCCTCCCCAGGCCCAGGCCCTTGTGCGCCAACAAAGCAGAGTCCTGCGCACCCTGGATGCCAGCCCTGCCA
>NW_007097712.1:12282-15203 GCF_000164805.1 Carlito syrichta
GGGGGGAGCGAGGCAGCACGGCTGCGTCTTCGCCCGTGGGCGGCCACATGGGGAGCGGGGCGGGCCAGAAGGGTGGAGCAGGAAGCCCAGTGTGGGCAGCTGCCGTGATGGGACCGGGAGGGGTGGGCAGGGGCCGAGAAGAGATGCCCTCGGCCTTGCGGGGCGTGGGCCTGAAGCCCAGAGTCCAAAGCCCTCGGGTGGCAAGTCCCAAGCATCGGGGGCAGCTGTTTTCTCTCCCCAAAAGCCTCCCGTGGAGAGTTTCTGCAGGCACCCCTGGCTGTGCTGGGTGGGCCTGGCCCAGACCCTTGGACGCCTGGGCACCCATCTCTGGAGACACTCAGGTCGCCTGGGAGACACGTCCAGGTGCTCTGGATCCCTTCCCGATGACCCCCCGCCCCTCCCAGCCCCCACCACAGCAGCCGCCCACACTGGGCAGCCGGGCTCGACTCGGGGCTCAAGAACAATGTGCAGAGCAGACTTCGGCCCAGCTGTGGGGAGCACACAGCCCACGGCTCATGGCCCAGCTCGCCTCGGGCAGGCAGAGCTGGAGGCAAGAAAGATGGGGCTCCCGAGGCTGGCCAGGTGTGCAGTGCTCCTTTTCCTGGGGAGCAGGCCAGAGAAGCCCCAGGTCCCGCCCAGAGGTCGACCGACTCAAGGCGCCTCGGAGTGCCCGCAGGTGCAGTGGGGTCAGACCCGTTCCCAGTCTGTCCCAGGGACTGTGCTCAGGAGCCTCGAGGGCGGAGAGGAAAGAGGGCGCCTCCTCCTCGCAGCCCTGCGCCCCCGTGAGGGCTGCCCGCTGGGATCCTCGAAGGAGGACAGATGGCCGCCGAGGTGCCACCAGCGGGCTGTGAAGTTGGACAGCACGCACGCCAACCAGGGCCCCGAGACCCGACCTTCCCGTGGCCTTCTGCCCCCTCCACCGGCTCGCCAAGCGCCTGCTGCTCCACTCTCCTCCCCGAGGAAGGAAGGAACACCAGGGGTGAGATGCTCGCTCGGACTCTGAAGGACAGTTCTGGCTCTTGCCGCAACTGCCAGATGTGGAGCAAACACACAGCTTTAAACGCGTCATTTGCCAGAAAGGGGTAATCTGGTGCTTCTGAGCAATTCAGAGACGTAATGAGCACAGATGGATGTGGGCCGAATTTGTACGAGACAAGCACTTAACGAATCTGCCCAAATCACTCCAAGAGCTGTTCTTCCTGCTGCATGAAAGTCATCGACATTCCCAGCAGAGACTCAGAGGGCTGTTTGTGTCCACGTGCGCGGCGGAGGGCGATAGCGACTCCCATGCCACGATCGTGGTGGCATAAATCAGCTGGTGACTCTGTCCTGCTGGGCATAATTCAGGTTATTCCAACCACCGCTGCTTTTCAGGTGCAAGGCCTGGGAATCCAAAGGGTCGGAATCTGAGTGAATGAGTTCTCACGACTGCTCTCCTCCCAGACAACAGCGTTACAAAGTGACCCTGCAGGTGTGACCTTCCCAGGGGACGCGCTTCCACACGGGTGAGGACGAGTAAGCCCGAGTGGAGGAATGCAGTGATAGCCGAGTGGCGTCCTGCCGGGCACCTGGAAACCAGACACTGAACTGTTGTATCAACCCATGTATCAGCCACCTATGGAAGCTGCAACAAATGGCCACAAACTCAGTGGCACCACACAACACACACTTCTCAAGTGACAGTTCTACACGTGAGAAAGTCAGCACAGTCTCACGGGGCCAAAGCCCAGGTGTCTGCAGGGCTGGTTCTCCCAGAGCGCCCGCTCCCTCGCCTTCTCCGCTCCTCCGGAGGCCACGGGCAGGTGGAGTCCTTGTCACACGATCCACTCTGACCTTCTCTTCTGCTCGTGAAGACCCTTGTGATGACCCCAGCCACCCAGAGGCGCAGGGACCATCTCTGTACCTTAAAGACAGCCAGCCTGCAGCCTTGCTGCCTTTTTTCCACATAAGGCGACAGTCCTGGTTTTTGCGGTCGAGGGCACAGGCGTCTTGGGCGTCCTGTATCCTGGCCGCCCGTGACACATGATGGATCAAAGCAAAACACCTGTAAAGCCTAACAAGGCCGACAACTCGTAGGCGGGCAAGTGCTCAGATGAGCCGCCAGGCTGTGCGCACACGTGGGGAAGGACGGTGCTGGTCACGCTTGCCCCGCCCACCTCGCTCTCATGGGTCTGTGCGTCGCGGCACACACTGCTGCCCGAGAGATCACAGCCTGCACTCTCTCTGTTGCTGTCATTCACGTGCACTCAGCTTTCCAGGGACGGATCGAAGTGCTTCACAAGTCCGACGCCCGTCAGCTAGGATCGTGACTCCCGTGCCATGCGTGCAGAAAGAATGAATTTTGAGTGGTTTTCTGAACCCAAAGAAATGAACAAGCTTGACTGGGTGAAACAACTGATGGGTGACTGGCACATCTGTCTGCTCCGAGCCTCCTGCCGCCCTGCCAGGACATGGGAGAGCCAGCAGGCAGGTGTCCAGAGGGCGGGGGCTGGCCCTCGGACTCAGCCATTTGCTCTGCCCCAGACCCGCCCAGGTTGGTGGAGGCCTGCTGGGGAGACGGGGGCATCAGGCCACTCCAGCCCGATGCCAGGGACAGTCCGGTCTCCTAACCACACCTATTCCAAGTTCCCAAGACACTAGCGGGAGTTGCTCCTAGGCCAAGAACACGTTCTGGGGGCCTGGGAGCCAAGTCGTCTCGGAAGGGGTGGTTGCCAGTCTCTGGCTCGCACCCAGCCTGCAGCTTGGCTGGTGAGAGCTCCTCTGCACGGCAGACCTGCTGCCGGCCAGCTGCCGGGGCGGGGGCCGGGTCGAGCCCACGGGCTTTGCGGGTTGGACCTGGCGGGGCTGGCAGGCATTGCCGGAGCGGCGCTCCCTGGCGGCCCAGGCCGGGAGCGGGACCGGCCCCAACACGAAATGTGCCT
>NW_007097712.1:15231-16083 GCF_000164805.1 Carlito syrichta
GGGCGGTCCCGTCGGGAGACGGCTGAAAGCTCGTAAAGCGAGTTCGAAGAAACCAGGCTGGGACTGGAAGCCGGTCTGACCCCGGATCCCTCCTCAGAACCCGGCACCCGCGTCCAGAGCTGGCCCAGGGCCCGGGGCAGGCAGGGGCGCCGCTCCCCCAGGACAGCCTTCCCGGAGGCAGCACGCCCTTGCGCGGGCAGGACGGGGGACACCACGGGCTGTGTCGGAGGAACCACAGCCCTCCTCCCTCCATTCTCTGTGGCCTCTGCGGGACAGAGGACACCGCCCCCGAAGGCGCTCCCGTGAGGCTGGGCCCACGCCGGGCCAGGCCTCCCAGGGGTACGCCCGCCCCTGCCAGGGGCCCTCGCCCTGCGACTGGACCGCCAGTGGTAGCAGTGCCAGAGATGCCACACGGTGTCCGGGCGGAGGGTCTCTGCCGCCCGGTGTGTCCACACAGCCAACCCTTGCCCCGGGTGGCCGTGCTGGCTCCACGGCATTTGCTCATCCCACCTGCTTCCAGAGACATGTCCCGACCTCGGCCACGCACAGGACGGAGGAGGAAGGAGACAGAGCGAGGGGGCACCCAGGGCCGGAGTGGCTTTCCGGGCACGGGCCGCCATGAAGACCCGCCCTTCTGGGGACAGAGGGCGGCCAGGCCTAGCACTCGGACCCCCGCTGTGCCCTGCTCCCTCAGCGTCCCTCCCCCAGGGCCGGGTGCGCTCCGGAGGCCCGCATTCTGCGCTCAGCTCCACGGAACTCCGGCCAGGGCGTCCCGGGCAGTTGGGGGCCAGAAGGATGGGAGGCCTCGCCCTGGGGCGTCCCTTGGGGTCTGGGTGGCGCCGGCCCCGCCCA
>NW_007097712.1:16713-21589 GCF_000164805.1 Carlito syrichta
GCCGCAGGGGCGGTGGCACAGGCGACCGTGCCCCCACAGGCGGTGTCGGATGGCACTTCGGGTGGCCGCAGCTTCGGGGGTGCCACTGGCGTCTCACGGGCAGAGACAGGGCTGCTGCTGCATGTCTTTCTGTGCACGGGGGTCCCCCCAGTGAAAAGCTGTCTGACCCCAAATGTCACCGTGCTGAGGCCAGGGACCCCGGCCCCCAAGGACACGGGCCAGGACACAGAGAAAGAAGGCAGGCCCACCAGGGCAACCAAGCTGTGTCCTCCCTGCAGACCCCAGGGAGGCCAGCCCCGGCTCCCCTCGGAGCAGGCGGGAAGGGCCTGGAGCGGGCCTGAGCCCATTTCCCCTTCCCCTGGGAAGGCGCCAGTCGCCGTTCGTTCCCTTCTAGGCTCTAAAATAAATGCCTGGAGAGGGCAGGGGCCGTGTTTATTTTGTTCACCGTAGCATCCCCGGGCCTACCATGGTGAGCACGGAGAACACAGCAGGCGCTCAGCACATGCTTGCTGAATAAACCAAGCTCAGAGTGAGGGCCCTGGGTCCCTCCAGTAACCCTTCCGCCCTCTGAGCAGAGAGCAGACGCCAGGGCAGATGCCTGCTTCCAGAGTGCCAGGGCCCTGTGTGCCTCGATGGGTGCACAGCCGAGCCAGGAGGCCAGGCCCGGCCTCCTCACTGCCTGGCTTCTGGGACCATTCACAGCCAAGTCCAGCCTCAGCTGTGTGCTTTGGAAAGGGTTGGGCTGGGTCAGCGGGACGGGTCGTCTTCCTGCCTCGGTTCTCCAGGACTGAAGACGACTCACCACTTTCTTAACGCGCCAGAAGTCTTTCCCCAAAACGCCCCTCCCGAGTGGAATTCTGCATCTGCCTTAAGCGCCTGTCCTCACAAATCGTCCTGGAATCCCTGGGACTGACAGTCCTCAAGCTCACGGAGTTCACGGGAGGGAAAGCAGGCATTCCGAGCACTTCCCAGGGGTCACCCGGGGCAAGGCGGGTGAAGGACTGACAGGAGGCGCTTTGCAGTGGCGGGAAGGGCCCACGGGTCGATCTCGGGAGCAGTGCGGTGGGAGGATCGCAAGTTCCAGAAGATGCCATCAGATCTGGCTAAAAGCATATGCCACGAAAGACGAGCTTGTGCGGTTTCTCCTGGGCCCGTGTTGTGACCCAGTGAGACGTGGGCTTGTGTCCCCTCTGCGTGTTTGTCCCTGCTTCCCTCCCCTCTCCTGTGATGCCACGTTCCAGTCCATCGCCCTTGGGAGGGCCAGGCTCCAGAAGGTTCCGCCCTGCTGGGGAGCCAGTCTGACCCGGCCCGCTGGGAGGAAAAGTTCTGCAAGTTGGGCTGGTCAGCGGGACGGGTCGTCTTCCTGCCTCGGTTCTCCAGGACTGAAGACGACTCACCACTTTCTTAAGTGGTGGAGGTTCTGCAAGTTCGGGAGGGCTGGGGGAGGCAGGTCTGCAGGGAGAGATGGCTGTTCCTCTCTCAGTTGGAGGACAGACTGCCGCCCCCCTGCTGGGACGTCCCTACCTCGGGAGGCTGTCCCCGTCACCTGGGGCCCTCAGCTCACGTGGGCTGCCGCGCCCTTCCCGTCACGTCCTCTGCCAACACCGCTGTGTGCAGCCCCTCCCGTGCGGCAAAGGCGCGGCTCTGCACCCCCGCCACCCCGGTTCTGTCTTCTGTGAAGCAGAGAGGACGCCGTCCATCCCGCTGAGCTGCCGAGTGGACGCACAGGAGAGCCTTGCCTCCTAAACCCTTAAGGCGTCTCACCCGTATTTGCTGATGACGTTGCTATTTTCACAAGGCGTTTCTTCTGCCTGTCTCTGAATGTTAGCGGGCAAAACACCTGGGACCTAGTTAGCTCCCAGGACGTTTTTGTGACATGAATGCAGTGGGATCCTTCCGCAGGCGCTCCGCCTGCCCGGCCTCGGTCTGGACAGCAGCTGGGTCACCGCAGGGCTTCCAGCTCCCAGCGCTGTGTACCGAAAAAACCAGCCAGGAAGCTGTGAAAATGAACATTTGGGGCCCCATGCCAGAAAGACTCAGCTTCAGTGAGTCTAAAATGGGGACAAAGCGGACTCTGACACAGAATCCTGGAAGCAGTGGATTAGAAGCCAGTGCTTATCTGTGCAGCCCAAGGGACTCTGGAAGGCAGACGGTGACGCCAGGACGCGGAGAACGGACCAGCTTGGAAAGGTGACCTCGGCACCCTAGCCGGGGACACGCCGGTTCCGGGCAGGGCTCTACCATGCTGGGGTCTGGCGGCAGCACACGCCCCGAGTGAGTAGGGGGCCCGCTTCCCCAGACTTGTGGTGAGGGGCTGGTGCTGCGGGGGGTGTAGGAGCCCAGGGGCGGGACAGGGCCCGGGACCTGAGACGAGGCCATGCCAGTGGGGCCCGGCCTCAAAAGCCGGGGCTCGAGTCAGCCCCCGGCACACACCCGGAGCGGCGTCATGTTAGAGGAGAGGGCGCTGTGCATGCTACTGCGGAGAAGCCATGTGTGCGTGTACACACACTCGCACACACACCCTGAGATCAAGCCACTGCTCCCCAAGGAAACTTTACCTGGAAACCCAGTTTTACAACAGATGTTGGAAGGCGCATACGACGCTCTGTACAGGAAAGCCATAAGACGTCATACAAGTGGCAAAGTAACAGAGCTTCTTGGGATGTGATGACGACGGGGCTCCCCTCGGGGCCTTGCTGTTTTGCAGAACATCAGCATAAAAGCTTGGCAAGAGGAAAGAGCAGTTTAAAACTTAAACGAAGGTCCATTGCCAGATAACGGTCCATCGGAAGTTACAGACAATTGTCCCTGAAATTATAAGGAGCCAAAGGGAACCGAAGCTGGTCCACAAAAGCAGCACTAAACAGGGACACGATCTGTTCCGTGGAAGAGAGTGGGCGTCCGTGTGACCGAAGCGCACGCCGACCCAGCGCCTGCTTTATGGGCATCGGGAGTCGGCAGCGGCCACTCCTCAGACAGCCTTACCATCCTAATTCTTGGGCAACATTTAAACCCAGTTTGCACTGGTCAGGCCAACGCCGCGCCCCGGGCCAGGTGCCACGCAGAGGGGCCGGGACAGACTCGGTTTGCGAAGCTCAGCCTCGGCAGCTCAGGCGAAGGCGGGTCTGCGGCATCCCCCCTGGCCGCAAGCTCTGCCCAGCAGCGGAGGGGGCCCACAAGGTGCTGGCCTCAAGGATAACGGCAGACGCGATCCCAGTGCTTGCTCCACCCCGTGCACACGGACATGGGGCCGAGGGACCCGGGATGTTCTGACCGCGGGCTGCCCCTCCGCGACCGGGGCCCCTGCAGACTGTCCCAGGAGAGTGCAGAAGCAAACAGGTCTGCCAGGCCGCCGCCACGTCCCCACGCGTGGGCAGGAGCGAAGGGCCTGGGCAGCGTTTTTATCTTGGGAAGCGCTTCTGCACGCCTGATGTCTTACGCCAAACATGTGCTTCTTTTTAGCTTCAGAGAGGAAATATGAAAAAGGGAAAGGCTGCCCCTCATTCTGAACGTAATGGTGCAAGCTATGACAGGCCAGGGGCCATTTCGCTATTGATCGAGAGGGGCCCCCGCAGGAGAGGCAGACGCAGAGGCCACGGAAAGGTGCGAGCTGGGGGGAGACGCGGTCTCCCAGGGCCAGGCGTGGGGGGGCAGGACAGACCCGGCAGGGGCAGGTACCAGCCAGAGCATGGCGAGGGGCCGGGCAGCCCGTCTGGAGCCTGAGGGCCTACCGAGGAGCGCAGCCTCCTTTGGCGGACGCTGGGTGGTGCCCGGGAGTGGGAAAGAGGTGGAGGCCTGCGATGGGAGGAGGCGGTGGCATGGGGTTTGCGAGGGGGCACCGGTGGCAGCCAAGGCCGTGGCCGTGACTCAGAGCTGGCAGCGCAGGGACAGTGGGGTCACAGGAGTTCAGAGGACAGGCAACACCAGCACCCATCGTGGGGGGGCTGGAGACAGGGCCCCGACCCTGAGCTGGGTGCCCGCCACAGGAGCGCGCTCCGTGCCTGCATGGCTCGGATGTCTGTGTGTCCAGCCTCAGCTCTGAACCCACTCTGTGCTAGTTCGCCCTTTCGCCCGCTGTGGAATCACGGCAGGATTTTGTCTGACACCACAGACAGAAGGTTGGGGCAAGCAAAGTGAGTTTAGGAAGATGGCCGGATCGCTCTCAGAGGCCACCCGAACCTCCAGGAAAACAGACGGCAGGCACCCAGGCCGGCAGAAGGCCCCGTTCGGAGAAGGGGCGTGGCTACAGCAGACCCCGGGGAGTGGCTGGCTAGTGAGACTGAAGCTGCAGGAAACGCGCTGCTTTTCTGTATTTTGCTCAAGTGCGGCTTGCTGGGCGCAAAGCGCAGGAGCGTCCCCGGCCGCCAAGAGGCCCAGTGAACGTGGCGACGGTGCTGCAGCTAGAAGGAGAGGACACAGGGGGGGCCCTCTCAGCCACCAGCCCCGACGTCTACGGGGCCCGCCCTCCTCACCGCCCACCGTGCTGTCCCCCCTGCAGGCTTCTTGATGCCGTCTTGCTGCCTTGTGGGCTCTGCTCCTCCTTGCTGGACCACCACTGGGTTTCGGGCAGCACCGAGCTGGAAACGCCCATGCTCCCTGTCCCTGTTCCCTGTCCGTCTCCTCCTGCCAGAAGCTGTGGCTGTTCAGTTCTCCCGGTGTCGAACGAGCTCTGGGTCTCTTATCCGCAATTTCATCTGGATATTCCTTTAAGTCATAAGTCACACAAATAAGCCATCAGCAGATGCCCCGCACGCTGAGCCCCTCCACGAGACCCTGCCAGACGGAGCCAGAGGTGTCGCTGCCCTGGTACCTGGGACAGTCGTGCAGCCAGCTGAGTCCTGAGGACCAAGGGGCGGCGGAGGAGGGGAGCGAGCCA
>NW_007097712.1:21688-43872 GCF_000164805.1 Carlito syrichta
GCAGGTGCTGGGCGGGGCAAGAGTGACTCCAACAAGCCCCTCCTGTGACCTTGGCCGCACCAGGACGGGGCTGCTGTCCTGGACTCCCCCCTCGTGTCCTCTGTCGCTCGCCATGTCTCAGCTGGCTTCTGCCACTCACTGGCTGTGAGCCTCAGACAGACGGCTTCAGCTTTGGGTTCGGCGTTCTCATCTGTAGAACACAGATCACAACAGTGCCTGCCACAGCGGACTGTCACAGGATCTCTGGGCAGTCCTCCTGCTCTGGTCACCAATGGGCAACGTCATGGACACTTGCAACGGTGTGGACGTCGGACACAGGCCTTCTCTTCTAAAAGCAGAAGTCCTGGTATGAGTGACACTTACGTGCCACCTTTTTACTATGTTGGGGAAAAAGGATCATCTCTCTGTCAAAGGAAAAGTGCCAGGATCTCGTCTTCCCCTGGACAACAGTCCTTAACCTGCAGAGAGGCTGAAACCACCACCTCCCACAGGCTATTGACAAGCATATGACCTCAGGGGACACGTCACTTGTGCACCACTGGGCTGCACGGGGCTACCGGCCCATCGGGCAGGGGCCAGAGTCACAGGGAGGGCCCACTTCCCACGGTCACGGGTGTGCTAGGTGCTTGGATGTGAAGGCCCTCGGAGATCAGCGGGCCTGGGGTCTCCACAGGGGGTCTGTGCCAGCCCTGGGATTGCCAAGTGGGAAGCGGTGTAGACAAACAGCTTTCAGTGGGTTCTCAAGAGGGTTCACCCTCCCTCCCAGCACTGGGAAACTAAGAGTTCAAGTCATTCGAAAAGGGAGGAAACAAAGGTGGGGCTCTCCCTGGCAGGAGCCCGCCTGGACCCCTGGCAGGCTGCAGCGGGCCCTGGGCTGCCAGTCCTGTGGGAGCTGGCCTGGCCCCTGGGCCACCGCCTACTCTGCCCGTGGTGCTGGCGGGAGCTGGAGAGCATGCCTCTGCAGGGAAAACAGGCGCACCCTTGGCTGAAGAGCAGAAGACAGGGAGCCGCCCTGGACAAGACGGTCCTGACTGCGCTCAGGGAGAGAGAGGCGGGTTGTGGGGCTGAGTGGGGACCTGATCACGTGACAGACCGTGGCTTCTCAGTCCGGCCACGGCCACGACGCGGCTCCCCACTCACCCGCCCTCCTTACAAAGTGACTTTGTCCCTTCCTCGTTAAGCAGTAGAACCACGTCCCTCCCCGTGCTTGGGGAAACCTCGGTGGCAGCCTCTGCGGACAGGCGCGGCGAAAAGGCCGCCACGTGACTCGGAGGTGGGCGTGCGCTCTTGTGGGACCCTGGCCTGTCCTGCCAGGAGGCCCCGGCTCACGGGTGAGGCTGCCCATTGGTGTTCTCCCACACAGCAGCCACGGCCAGCACCAGCGGCCAAGCACAGGGAGAACCTCCCCCAGGGCTCCGCCTGGCCTGCAAGTCACCACCACCTCACAGCCTCTCCCCTGAGGCCAGAGGCAGGACAGCTGAGACTGCCTCACCACGTTCCCTGCCCACATTCCTCAGCCTGGGATCCAGAGGCACCAATGAGCGGCTGTTTAAGATGCCGAATTTGGGGGAGAACAGCTACACAGTTCAGGTAGCTGGAGCAGACTTCACTCTGACCGCTCACAAGATTTCCCATTGCTGGATCCCACCTGGAAGGCCACGGCACTCCCGGCAGCGTGCAGAGGTCTTGCTCAGATTCTCTCTCTCTCTCCCCCTCTCTCCACCCCCCACACTAACACACACACACACACACACACACACACACACTCGAGTTTTGATAAGCAAGTGTGAGAGAAATGAAAGCACATCCTAACAGGCTTCTTTGGATGTTTACAGCCATTGGGCGCGAATCACCGAAGGCGAGTGTGGGCATCTGAATCGCAGATGAGGAGTGCTCTCCAGGGACAAACGCCAAGCACTGAGCTGCAGCATGTTTGGAAACATGACAACTTCTGGATCAGCTAACACAACCAAACCAAGCAGCAAGGTCATGAAGGCCAGCAGGATAGCGCTTCTCACCCTCGGCCACTGAGAAGCTGGGCCTTGTCCTGATGCCAAGGCCTAACTGGAAATCCAGGGAGAAGGATTTTCCTCAAAGGACACGTTTTCCAGCGGCCCAGGGAATCCAAACATGCAAGTCTGAATACATCGTGGAGCAGCCAGACAGCTTTATGGGTGCCAAGAGAGGAAATGAATTGACCCAGGAGAGCCACAGAGATGGAGGTGACGCATGTCAAGGGCCACAGGTCATCAACGCACTCGGGTCACGCGTCCCCGAAGCCGCCTCCCGCTGGGCAGCTCTCTCTCCGCAGACTCAGGGCCCTTGGTGCCTTCCTCCCCGTGTGGACGGGACACTCAGGGACCTGCCCCCAGGGTCCCTCTCAGACTCGGCGTCGTGCCGGCGATACTTCGCGACCAGGATGGAGAGGAGACGGCGCCTGCGGGAACCCGCTGGCAAGGGGAGGGGCTTCCCCACGAAGGTCCGAACCGAGTGGGCGGGGGCTGCCACAGTCTGAACGTCCGTGGACCCCGAAAGTCCCATGTCAAACCCTAGCCCCAATGAGACAGCAGGGGGAGTGGGTTCTGGGAGTTGGCGAAGGGACGCGGACGGAGCCTTCGGACACGTGCCCTTGTCGAAGACGCTCCAGAGCGCGGCCCTGCCCCTCACAGGGAGGACGCAGCAGAAGGGTGCTGGGAGCTGGAAGTCCTTGCCAGACGGGGAACCTTCCAGGGCCTTGATCTCGGACCTTCCGCCAACAGAAGTGTGAGCAGTAAGTTTCTGTGGCATGTGACTCCACGCCATGGCACTCTGTTACGGCAGCGTCCAGGGACCATGGCCGAGCGGCCCCAACCCCTTCGCCCGCCCTCGTCCGGCTGAGAGGCTCCCCTGTCTCACCCGAGCCTGTGTCTGGCGAGAGCAGGAACTCGGAGGAACGCGCAGCCCGGGGCTGGACGCCCTCTCTTTCCCTCTGAGAGCCTCGGGGAGGGTTAGGGAGACAGGAACAGGGAATCCTCTGAGGACCGTGGCCACCGGGGCGTGAGCGAGGTGCGGCTGGCCCCACGTGGCCTGCCCGTCCTTTCTTGGTGGCAGAGAGGCGCGTGGTCTCTGGGTGTGAAGGCCGGGCCTTTGTGGAGGTGGAGCGGTTTTCTCCTTCTGGGTCTGTCCAGATGGTCGTGGAGCCAGGGGTGAGCAAGCAGGGGGAACTGGGTCTGGGCCTCAAGGGCTCTGGCTTCCTGAGGCTCATGGTCACCGAGGGCTGAGCTCTTCACACCAAGCTGGGTGAGGGCAGAGGAGAACGTGAGTGCCCTTCTGAGTTTATGAGAAAGGCCAGTGTCTCTCAGCCTTGGGCACGGTGGATGCCACTTCTCCTGAAGGCCCTCACATGCTGAGAATTAGGCCTCACTGGTGAACCGTCAGAGGCTGCTGGGATCCGAGTGCTAGCACACACCATCAGTCTACTCAGTACCTCACGTTGGAGCTACCCAGCCCTTCACCTTGGGGTAATCCAGTAACTCACATTGGTGCTACCTAGTACCTCACCTTGGAGGCTATCTAGTACACCATCAACGAGTTACTCAGTACCTCACCTTGGGGCTACCTAGTATCTCAACTTGAGGTTATCCAATACTTCACCTTGGGGTTACAAGTACCTCACCTTGGAGCTACTCAGTACCTCACCTTGTGGTTATCTAGTACCTAACCATCGGGTTACTCAGGACTCCATCATTAGGTTACTCAGTTCCTTACCTTGGGGTTATCTAGTACCTCATCTTGGGGTTCCCAGTACCTCACCTTGGGGCTACCCAGTACCACAACTTGATGCAACCTAGTACCTCACCTTGGGGTAATCCAGTACCTAACCTTGAGGTTATCTAGTACATCACTTCGGGGCTATCCGGTACCTCACATTGGGGATACACAGTACCTCACCATGGGGCTACCCAATACCTCACCTTGAGGTTATCCAGTACCTCAGCTTGGGGTTATTTAGTGCCTCACCCTGGGATTACCAGTACCTCCCCTTGGAACTACCCAGTACTCACACTGATCCTCTCCCTGGGGTTACCAGTACCTCACCTTGGCGATACCCCATACCTTACCTTGGGACTACCTAGTACCTCACCTCGGGGTTATCTAGTACCTTATGCTGGGGATGCCCAGTGCCTCACATTGGAGTTACCTAGTACCTCACCTTGGGTTATCCAGCACCTCAACTTGGGGTCACCCAGAACCTCACCATGGGGCTAACTCACCTTGGAGATAGCCAGTACCTCACCTGGGGTTGCCTAGCACTCACCTTGGGGCTACCTAGTGCCTCACCTAGGAGCTACGCAGTACTTCACCTCGCCTTGGAGATACCCAGCACCTCACCTTGGGATTACAAAGCACCTCATCTTGAGGCTACCCGGTACCTCACCTTGGTGCTACTCAGTACCTCATCTTGGGGTTATTAGTACTCAGCACCCCAGCCTGAGGCTACCCAGCACCTCCCCTTGGGGTTTTCTCAGTAACGCATCTTGGTGCTATCCAGTCTCTCACCCTGGGGTTCATCAGCTTGGTGCTACCTAGTACCTCACGCTGGGCCTATCCAGCACCTCACCACGGGGTTACCTCAGGGCTACCGATACCTCACCTCAGGCTTTACTCAGTAACTCACCTCGGTGCTACCCTGTACCTTGTCCTTGGGGCCATACCACAGTGTCAAAGTACTTCCGCGTGCATTGCCTCATCCGACCTCCACCTCGTGTCACTGTACCCGCCCCCCCAGTATGCCCTGAGAAGGCCACACTGCAGAGTGGCAGCAGGCCTGGCAGGGCAAGGCTGACTCGGATCATTCAGACCACAAGGGCTGGGTCGGTGGCAGGCTTCTCTCCGGCGGGGCCTTCGCCAGCCTTCACTGTGCTAAAAAGCTGATTTTTAACACTGAATTTCATTTTGGTAAGAGCCTCTAAGGCGAGGCCTGCCTTCTTAACAAACTGTGACGTATCACCGCAGCACCGCTGACCGCGGGGACAGCAGGTCTCCAGGACGTACTCATCATCAGTTAAGCACGATGAACAAGTCCTAAGAAGCTGCATTTCACCGTGGGAGCTTTTGGGCAGGCCCAGGGCTGCTGTGTCAAGGAGGGTGAAGATTCTGGACGTCTGGAAAGAGGAGAGTAGACAGCTGAGCGGAGCGGAGTGACAGTCAGCACCCACACAACCTAGGCGGAGCCGGGCCTGGACTCCAGACCTGCCACTCGGTGCATGTTTCGGAGACACAGTTGATGACACACCAGTGGCTTTCCACCTGGGGGCTTCCGCCCTGCAGGGGGCATCTGGCAATATTTGGAAATACTGTGAATACTGTCACAGTAGGGGAGCGGCCATGTGTGACTAGTATCCAGTAGGTAGAGACCAGAGATGCTGTTCGCTGCCCTACGGTACATAGGACAGTCCCTCATGACAGGGAGTTATCTGGCCCCCACAGAGCCATGG
This sequence comes from Carlito syrichta, assembly GCF_000164805.1. Classification (NCBI taxonomy): domain Eukaryota; kingdom Metazoa; phylum Chordata; class Mammalia; order Primates; family Tarsiidae; genus Carlito; species Carlito syrichta. Next base: position 27,166 of record NW_007097712.1, read on the forward strand.
CTGAGAAGTCCCGGCTTACAGGGCAGGTGTCAGGCTCTGCCAGGGTGTGTCCCTGTCCCTCCCCTGCAACAGTCTGGTGACGCAGTCAACGGCTGGACGCAGGTGCTGGCTGGATAGCCTCTGCCCTCCAGGCTGCCTCTCAGCTGCCCACTCCTCTCCAGGCTGCTACTTGAAGCCCCAAGAAGCTGCAGGGACTGTGCTCTGGATGGGCCCAGGAGGAGGGTCTGCTCTGGGGGCGAGGAGGCAGAGGCGTCTCAGTGGGACCCAGCACGGCACCCCCTCGGAAACACCACAAGCCCTCGGGAGGAGCGTACTTTCCCCGTCGCCGCCACCCCGCGCTCCGGGCCCATCCGCTTGTCGCCCCGACCCTCTTCATCGCCTGCATCTGCTCCATTTACCTCCACAACGGCTGGACTGTCAGCGCTCGGACCTCATCGGCTCCTCATCCAGCACGGAGTGTGACAGGTACCCCAGCATGCTCCCTGTTTGGCATGCGACGCCGCCCGCACTTGAGAAGTGACAACAAGCCTGTGCAGCTGCCCTTGGCCTCGAGGCTCAGGGTCCCCGGGGTGCTCAGGCAAGGGACGGGGTCCAGTCCAGGCCTCCAGGCAGGAAGCGGTTGTTCCCAGGAAAACTCCATCACAGGGCTTCTATGGAGTTAACCGAGGCTAACGCCATCAAAGGAGAATGCTGAGGTTTTGGCCTCTATAAATTCTCCTGGACTCAGCATCTGAGACGCTGCCGCACCGCGTGACCCTGTCCCCTTGCCACCTCAGTCCAGCACATTATCTTTTCACAAAGGCAGGAAAGGCCCCACTAACCCAGGCGAATTTATAGCACAACATGAATTCCTTTAAAATTGCTTCAAAGGAGATGAGGCCAGGAGGCAGGATGGACGGAGATGAGACACCAGAACCATCCTGCTCACTTTGCAATGCATCTGGGTGTGCCACGGCTTTGTCCCATGGGAATAACTGCCTTGCATTCGGACTTCCAAGGGGCCTCTGGCTTGCTTTCTGTAGAACAAGTATAATGCTGCCATAAATTATAAGATTAAATGAAATGCATTCAAATGAAATCTGTGTAAAATCTGGTGTCCTTCTGAAGGATTTCTGGAATGAAACAAGAAAGATTAAGTCCACTACTACTTAGTTAGGTAGGCTGAGCTCATGCACTTTCTGACTTTTCTTAAAAAACAAAACGAATAGAAATCACTTCAGACAGCCGGAAGACAGCAGTGGGCCAGCCAGCCCACAGATCAGGGTTTCCTGGGCAGCGGTCAGAGTTCAGAGCTCTCGCTTGCACGAGACGTCTGTGAGAGCTCTGCCAGACAGTCCCTGAGGGCCTGGATTTTCCCCATCTCTATGTGCCTAAGGCAGGTTCCTTCCAGGAGATGCCTGATGACGCTTGACTGGAGACCGCCTAGAAAGGCAGGTGGGAGAGATCGGGAGGCCCCTGGCTGGGGTCTTTCCCACCACTGCCTACGTGCAGACCCTGACCAGGCTGTGCCTCCCTGAATAGGGGCTCCAATTTGGGCTTTGGTCCTTGTCTGAGCTTCACCTGGCAGTTGCTCTTACATTTCTCTCAGGAGCTGCCACAAAGAGGGCACAGGTAGTTGTTCCTGTCACTTTAAGATCAGTGGAAAAGGGTGAGAATTTGACAGAAGCCTAGTTGTCAGAATCTGGGTGTCCATGGTCCCCCAGGTCCACACGGTGCAGGGCCCAGACTCTGCTCCTCTGAGCTACCAGCGCAGTCACAGAGGACAACAGCCTGCTTTCCAGACCAAGCGACGCACACGGGCCTCGTGGCCTGCTTAACTCATGGCAGAACGGCCTTGGCAAGGAGAACGGGCAACGCTGAACAAGACGTGCCCTGTGCCCCACGCAGGGTGTGCCGGCCACGCACCATGCATGCGTGATCTCCTGTGCAAGACCCTGGAAAACAAGCGTGAATGTGCTGGCCTCCAGCTCCCTCCCGTGGCTTCCAAAGGACTTCTTGCTGCCAAGTTGCACAACAATCAGAAATCGGAAGCGATTCATGTTTCCGCTACCCCAGGAGGGTCCAGAGGACAGAGTTTTCACCCCGACTGTGAGAAACAGATTTGTGGGGGAGCCCTGGCATCAGGGAAGAGCTTTGGGCTGCTTGCTTCTGCAGGCCCAACCTTATAGTGGGAGACCCAGGAGTAACCAGATCCCGAGTGCAGGGGCCGAGGGGTGGAAGTAATTGCCAAAGACAAGGTGTTCATATGTGAGTCAAGATTGCCGTCACAGACAACGTAATAGACAGCCAAGCAGTACCACGAGCACTGGCTAGTTGATCGAGTTCCCAGAAGAGAAACAGACGAGCCATCTACTACATTCTTACATGATGTGCATAAGCAGAAGAGTTCTAAGTCTAGATAACAGAAGTCTAACATGAGTCATAAAGTCATAAAGACAGAGTCACGGTCCTTCAGTCAATTCCCAGACTTGAGCTAATTTACAGGTCGGGGCCCCTTGAGGAAAGACCCCACCCAGCATCAAGCCAACAATTTATACAGTTAATCTTTCTCCCAGCTCTACCCAAAGGGTCCTACCCCAGTAGGGTAACTGTGCTTTGGGGAAAATAAAATAATCAGATTTTTCAGGGACTACCGGGCACTGGATCTGGACTGACCTGAGTCCAGGAGACAAAACGCCATGGTGGGCTGCCAGCCAGGGCAGGGGTGACAGAGGCCGAGTGACCATGGAGCTTTATCTCAGGTCCTCCTTGAAACAGGCCTCGTGTGTCCTCGAACGCATTCTGTTCTTGTGTGCATAACTGGCACAGGTATGCCAGCAGCTGGCAGAGCCCCCACACTGGCTCCCTGAGCTGCAGCGTGAGGGCTGTCACGGCGGGAAGGGCTGCTAGAAGCGGCTTGACCACCTCTATCTTGGCAACAAGGACGATGAAGACCCCACCACACTCCTGGGGGGAGAGCAGAGGTTGGCGCCACCACCAAGGCCTCGCAGAACACCAGGGGGCAGATCCTGCGTACACTCATGCAACTCTCCCGTTGGACGTGGGGTTTGGAGAATGACAGTGGGTTACTGTAAACTTGACCAGGGTGACTCCAGTGGCCAGTACTGCACCAAATGTGCTGTCATTCCTTAAGCAAATGAACGCATCTCCTGTACCTGCTGGACAGGGAGTGGTCCAGCAAAGGCTTTTTTGTCAGGAAAGCCCACCAGAAGCAGTTTGCTTGCAGTTGGCAAGGCAAGCCACACGCTTTCGCGGCTCTGCCTCAGGGCTACAATGACTCTCCAGCCCTGTTGCAGAATTCAGTTCTCAGTGATCTCGATCACCATTCCCTTCCACAAGAGATCACACTGGTATGTTCTGCTGATAACACGACGCTGACTGGACCTAGTGAGTGAGAAGCAGCTGCTACTCTGAACTGACTGGTAAGACACTTGCGTGTCAGAGGGTGGGGGACAACCTGGCCAAAACTCGGGGTCCTTCCACCTCCCTGGAACTTCTAGGGGCTCAGTGGTGTGGGACATGTTGAGACACGTCTTTTGTGGTGGAACGGCAAGTCGTCGCACTGGCTCCTCCTGCAACCAAGAGCGAGGGTCCATGCTGAGTGGGCCTCGTGGATTTTGGAGGCATCACACTCCTGGGTTTGCTACTCTGGTCACTTACCGAGAGACCTCGAAACTGCTAGCTTTGAGTGTAGCCCCAAAAGAGGGCGGCTCTGCGCTGGCTCTGGCCATCCACCCAGCAGGTCCAGTGGTGCCCGAGGTGTCAGTGGCAGACGGGGATGCTGTTCGGAGCCTCTGGCAGGTCCTGTAGCCGACCACAGCACAGGCCTGCAGGATGTGGGGCAAAGCCCTGCCAACCTCTCCTTTTGAGAAACAGCTTTGGGCTTGATACAGAGCCCTGGTGGAGACGTCCCCGAGCTGCCCATCATGAACTGGGTGCCACTGGACCCACTGAGCTCTAAACCAGGCAGGCAGAGCAGCACTCACCATCAGATGGACATGGTGTGCATGCGATGGAGCCGAGCAGACACGGGTGACACGAGGAAGTCACGCCATGGCCCCGCTCCGGCTCCAGGGCCTGCTCCCTCAGCCTGCGCCTGCCTCGCAGAGAGTTCTCTGCGCTCGGATGACAGAGGCAGCAGAGACTTGGACCTGGCTTACAGACGGCTCCGCAGAACACGCAGGCACCTCCTGCACGTGGACAGCGCCGCTGCCCGGCCCTCTCGGGGCCATCCCTGGAGGATGGGGGTGGAGCAACCCGTCCCAGTGGGCGGGGCTTTGAGCAGGGCGCCTGGTGTGCACCTTCCTCGGAAAGAGAGGGGCCAGACGAGCTGTTACATAGAAATTCATGGGCTGTGGCTGGATGGTCAGGGATCAGAAGGGAGTGACTGGAAAACCAGGGACAAGAACATTTAGAAAAAAGGATGTGAGCAGACCTCTCTGAACGGGCAAAATTTGTAAAGACATCCGTGTCCCACTGCTCGCCGGAGTGACCCGGCAGAGGAAGATTCCAGGTGCTAAGTGAACAGCATTCTGTGGACAGTCTCCTTCCCCGGCCACCCCACTGGGCTCACGAACAAGGGGCCACTGTGGATGGAGTATATGCCTGGGCTCAGCCGCATGGACTTCTCGCCAAGGCCTGCCTGGCTTATGGCCACTGCAGGGCTGGATCTTCCAGCAGCAGGGGGCAGCCCTGAGTCCTCAGTTCAGCCTCATTCCCTGAAGGGGGTCAGCCATGGGTAGCCGTGGATTACACCGGGCCACTTCCATTCCAGGAATTGAGTCGCTCACCCTGGACACAGATTTGCCTCCCTGCATGTATGCGTCTGCCAAAATGAGTACCTGTGGGCTCACAGGATGCCTGAGCCCCTGGCATGGCATTCCAAACAGCATTGCTTCTACCGAGGAGCTCCCTTCATGGTAATGGACCCTCGTATGTGGAATTCTCGGGTCCTACTGTGTTCTCATGATGCTAAGGCAGCGGGCTTGGTAGAACAGTGGGGCGGCCTTCTCAGCTGGCGACAATACCTCGCAGGGCTGGGCAGTATTCCCCCGGAGGCTGTCCATGTCTGAGTTAGCATCTACTGTTTGGTGCCGTTTCTTCTATAGACAGGACACATGGGTTTGGGAATCAAGGGGCAGAAATGGGAGTGAATACACTACTACACCCCCAGTGATCCACCAGCAGAATTTTCTCACGAACTCACGCACTGCCGGCTTTGAGGTCTTAGTTCCGGAGGGAGGATGCTGCCACCCACAGACACAGCACCGATGCCACCGAACTGGAAGTGAAGAGGCCGCCTGGCCACTCCAGGATCTCTGTGCCTCAGAATCGGCAGGCTGGGCGGGGCCCCACTGGGCTGGCCGGGGTGACATCCCTGAACACCTGGGGAAACGGGACCACACCCCACAGTGGAAGCGGACGAGAACGTGCAGGAGTGGGAACTGTCACAGCCCCATCAGGCCGGACTTCAAGTGGTCCAGGCCTTTCAGGAATGCAGGCTTGGGTCATGGCTCCATGGCCAGCCTCGGCCCTTTCTGAAGGCAAGATGGAACCAGAACAGATAGTGGGTGGTTGGAGTCATGGTCATGACCATGGGAGTAGTCCGAGCAAGAGGACAGTGCCGTTGGAGTCTTTCCTCCTCACTGTCTTGCGCAAGTGTGCATGTTAAACAACTGTTGTCTTCCCTCTCTCACCCTCTTGCCGTGTGACATAAGATGTACTGACTTCTAGTTCACATGACTGTTACATCACAGTGTTTAAGAATGCCGGCTTTCGGTAGTGGGAAGCTGCCAGGGGAGGGGGGCACACCTCATCAGCAAGGGTACCCGCGTAACGAACATTTGTATGCCTAACCCTGAATTGCACCCCATGTTTTTAAAATAAAAAAAACCTTTAAAAGAATGCCAGCTTTCTACCCCTGTGCTTAAGTTTCAGAATGGCAAGGAGAACAGGAAGTGCCACCTAAGGACTCTGCTACGTCCCCTGGAGAAAGGCTGTGTGCGTCCTTGGTGGTTCTCAGGCTCATGGTGTCACGTCAGGCAGAATGTGACGTTGCTACCGTCTTCGTTTGGAGATGAAGTGCGGGCTAGGGAGACACCAAGTTGACACAGGGCAGACCGTGGCAGTCAGTTTCGTGGGTCCACTGGTAGGTGCCCAGTTTGGTCAAACACTAATCTCAATGTTGCTGTGAGGCATTTTGCGGATGTGATCAACATCCACAACAGCTGATCGTAAGTAAGGGAGATTAAAGCATGGACCTTGATGATGCGGGGCCTCACCTGGTCGGGTGAAGCCCTGAAGCTCAACCTGTGCTCTTCTGGGAATCAGACGGGAGCATCAGCGCCTGACGGAGCTTCCAGGCACTGCCTGCCCCATAGATGCCGACCCGGCTGCCTCCACGACCATGAGAATTCATCCTCTAAATCAGTCAAGCTTGCTTTTCCTTTTCCTTCCCGTCTTTCTTCCTTTCTTTCATTTCTATCCATCTACCGTCGATCTAATCTATTATCCATCTTCTGTCATTTGTCTGTCTTCTGTATCTATCTATTAGCTAGCTGACATCTGTCATCTATCTATTATTAATCTGTCATTGATCATCTATTATCTATCTATCATCTCTATTTATCTATCATCTATCATCTATCTAATCTATCTGTCATCTCATGTTTCTCTGGAGAGCTCTGACTGAAACAAACCAATAATTAATTTTTATAATATTCCCATGCGTATCAAAGACATTTTTCTCATTTTAATGATAAACAGGCCGAACTCAGTGGCTCAGCCTGTAATCCCAGCACTTTGGGAGGCCAAGGCGAGTGGATTGCATGAGCCTGTGGGTTCGAGAAGAGCCCAGGTAACTTGGCAAGACCTCGTCTCTACAAAAAATTAAAAAAAAAAAAAAAAAATTAGCCGGGCATGGTAGTGCGTGCCTGCAGTTCCGACTACTTGGAAGGCTGAAGCGGACAGACTGCTAGAGCCCAGCAGGTGGACACAGGGGTGGCCTCGAGCGTGCCACAGCACTTCAGCCTGGATAACAAAGTGAGACTCAAACTCAAAAAAAAAATACTAGACAAACTGAAATCTTTTAGATTAAAGTGAAGGAGATGACAAATAAGAGAAGGCCGGCGATGTAAGCCAGACATTCGGCCACCACTGCTGGTCTCGAGAGAGACCCTAAGCAATGACACTGTCATTAGGTGAACTCACTGGTTCTAGCCGAAACACAGAGAGAGTGTGGGTCTTCTGAAGTGATTAACGAGTTTTTCCATGCTTACGCTACATGCACTGTGACTTGTGTTTTATGAAGATGTGGTCTGGAAGGAATTACTAAGCACATAACACATCAGGCAAACAAAAATCAAGTCTGCTCCAAGAATGACTTCCCCTGGGGGGGGTGACGGTATGAAGCACCTTATCCTGAGGGATTGAGTGTCTCCCTTTCTTCACCACAATCTGGATGCCTGGACAAGACACAGTAAGCCACAGCACACAGAACTACGACATCAGCGCTCCCCTCTCCTTTCTTACATTGCCCTCAGTGACGGGCCACGCGGAAAGCACTCACATGCGCCCTCGAATGCTGAGGCATCCGTCGTGCTGGTGCCAGCTGCCTTCTGGGGGATGGCCTGCTGGCTGTAACCTGTAGGCAGGCCTTCTGGCTGATGGGTGTGCAGGATTTTCTGAACGGAGGCTGTCAGCTGCGCTTCTCTGGGTGTGGAAGACTGAAACTAACCTCCTAAGTTTTTGAAAGCAATGTGAGGGTACATTTACTGGAAAGGGAGCAGAAACAGCAGAAGGATTTTGCAGAACAGAATCCAGATCGATGTGGGGTTGGAGTGTGCTCTGCAGCTCACGGCCGCTCAGCATCTGCATTCCATGTTCCCAGCCGCGCCATTACACACGTGGCGCCCACGTTCCACATCCCCAGTCATGCCATCATAGGCCTGGCGTCCGCCTACCATGTCCCCTGCCACGCCGTTGTATGTATCGCATCCACATTCCATGCCCCCAGCCATGCCGTCGTATGCGTATCATACAGCACCCACTTTCCACATCCGCAGCCATGCCGTTATAAGCACAGCTTCTGAGTTCCACGGCCCTAGTCACACCACTGTATGCACGGCATCTGAGTTCCACGTCTCCAGCCATGCCATCATATGCGTGGTTCCACATTCTACGTGCCCAGCCACCCCCTCATATGCTTCGTGTCCGCATTCCACCCTTCCAGCCATGCCACGGTATGCATCACAGCCGTGTCCCACCTCCCTGGCCACACTGTCGTGCGCATCGTATCTGCAACCCATGTCCCCAGCCACTCCATTGTGTGCATCATGTCCGTGTCCCACGTCTCCAGCCATACCGTCACGTGCCCACATGCCTGTCTGGAGGGCTGCTTGCACAGACTGAAAGGTAGGGTTCCCCCAATAACTCTGGCCGGTCATTTGCCTCTGCCCCCTGGAGGGTGGGCGATGGCCCTCTGTCTACTGCATGTGCTCAAACTCTTTTTCCTTTCTAAAGCATATTATTTCCAAAACATGAGCTTGGGCTTAATGCTTTGCAGCAGAAACGCTACTTTTGGCTAGGAGCTGTCTTGGCTTCCCTCCACCGTCCAGGCTATGTGTCAGGTGTAAAACCGAAGACTTGAACATCCTCCTCCATCTGTGTCTCCTGGGGGCCCCAGAGAAAACAAACCAGGAAGCAGAAACCCAGGAGTGAGGGGAGGAATCCACACTGTTTCGCACCAAGACTGCACCAATCCATTCTGAGCAGCCTACATCTCTCAGTTTGGTGACAGCAAATGCCTTTTTCCAAAAATCGCAAAATCAAATCTCTTTGGGTCCCTTAGAGAAGCCTCTGGGATGTAAGTTTCACATCTGTGTCTATCTTACAATCCTTGTGGGCTCTAGACTTCCATTAACTACCCAATTCTTAGTCATAATTTCTCACATTCCCCTCCACATACTGTGCTATGCATTCATGAATTTAACCAATTTGCTCTTCCCAGCAGCTCAGGGTGGCAGGTGCTACCATCCCCATCTGACAGAGGGGGAGACTGAGACACAGGAAGGCGAAGGAGCTCACCCAGTCACAGCTGATGAAGGCAGGAGCCCGCCGCCTGGCAGCCCACCCTGATCCAGCCGACGGATCCCCGTGTGTCTTCCCTCCCCAATGCAAGCTTCACTCACTGCTGAAACACCTGGCTCCGGCTTCTTCCCTCTCCCCTTGCCATTTCTTGCAGTGAAGGCCTGAGTGCTGGGCCCGGGGGGAGCCAGCCAACAGGGGAGAGGGTGGGAATAGGTGCTTTCTAAGGCCTGGTTTACTCCCGGTGGCCCACTGGCTGCAGGGCCTTCGGAGGGCCCCTCGCCTCGCTGGGCCGGTGCCCACATCTGCACGGCAAACAATGTGGGATCCGCCTCAGCGCAGGGGCTGGGGTTTCTGGGGGAGAGCTGGGTGACACCCGGGCTCACGTGCTGGCCTGGGCAGGGAGCAGATGCCAGGAGAAGCTGCAGACCGCCACTGACCTCTGCTGGACCAGGCCGGCCACATCCGCCCCACTCAGGGCCCCTCTCTGCCAGGATATCCAGAACCTTGCCCTTAAACGCAGGCTGCTGGTGGACTTCTGGACACCGTGGTTGGGGGCTGGGCATCATACTTTCAGGACAGGCGTACACCCACCTGAACATCTCGTGCCAGTCACACTTGCCTTCCTCGTCCCTGGAAGGCCGCCTGGTGCTGGGGCCCCTCTGCCCAGCTAGCCAGGGCCGCCGGCACGAGTGTCCCGGTGGGAGGTAGGCTTCCACGGCCCCACCAGGCTCGCGGTACCAGACAGCAGAGGACAGGCACGGTCTCCACGGGCATGGGCCCGCCTGCGAGCAGGCCAGGGGCAGGCTTCCCTACCATGGCGTGAGGGTTCAGCTGCATGTGAAGTTCTTCTCAGGGCAAGGCCACACGAGCCCACTCCCAGCTGCTGTTCCGACGCCGCCTGTGAGAGGGCCCAGGACACTCCCGCCGGCTCACAGCACAGGGCCAGCCCCAGACACGGGAATGCGGTGACGCCTGCAGGAGTGGGACACATGAGTGGCTGTGGGGGTGGGGCCCCGAACACGCAGCACGTGCCCAGTGGCAAGCGGAACGCACAGCAGGGCGTCCCAGCCCAAGAGAAAGAGCGCTTGTGACCGGGGTCCCGCCCTTAGAAAGGCTGCCAGCTGCTCTCAAGGCTTTACCCTCAAGAGCTCCTCAAACCAGGCTCCTGGGTCTCCATTCAGAAGACGGCCACAGCCCTGGGAACATCACAGATGTGAGGGCCACGGAGCACACGTTTGTGTGACACACACATATCTAATGGGGGTGATAACAAAGCACAGCCCGTGTGCACGCACGGCCCACAGCGCCTGCTCAGGCCACCCCTTGCTGCTGCTGTCCTGGGCTGTCCTGTCAGGCGCTCCTCCCTTGCAGCCCTCACAGCCCCCAGAGTCGTCATCCTGGAGGCCACACCACTCACACGACCTGGGCGAGCCAGTCACCCCCACGCGGGCCCTGGCTGCGGTGGAGTCCAGGGTGGAGCCAGAGGGCGGACGTCTCAGCCCTACCCTCTCCCCGGGGCCCACCCACGGCCTCCTGCCAGTTACTACTCTGGACATCTCAGTGTGGGGCACCTGGACAGGCCATGCCGTCCCAGACTGGGGAGGCCCTGACCCTCAGCACATCGGGGTTGGCACAGCTGAGACACCGGAGTCTCCTGCTGATGCTGTGTGATCCTGGGCAGGTCTCTCAATATCTCTGAGTCTCGGGAACATCATGGAATACAGAGTATGATGAAAAAAGGCTTGTTCCAGCCCCAATATTCTATTATTCACTGAAACCGAAATGATCACACCTATAAGCAGAAAGTTAACTTTCATCTGGCCTGTAAAGAATTTCCCACAAGTTATGGGAGTGAAGACTCACTGGCAGCAGTTTCTCCAACTCTCTTTTAGTCTACAAACGTCACAGAGGTCATCTGTAAGCAAGACCCTCTCTGGGGACTGCAGATCAGGGCTTTGAGACCCTTTTGAGATGAGGTGTCTATCAGAACTCAGCACACACAACAACTAAGCTCCCGGCGCCGGACTCTGCTGCTGTGTTCCAGTCTCTGTACTAGCCAGCCTGAGCCTACGCAGGGTCGAAGCCACTCAGCTGGCTGAGGCCACACCTGGGCTTCAGAAGGCTGCCTGTGGCCTGAGACAGGCAGGGCCTCGGGTACTAAGCCCAAGGAGAGTGCAGGCACCTGGCAGGTGTGCTCTCACAGACGGGTCTCAGTTCACCCCATGGAGGGGCGAGGACGGGGGAGGCGAAGCCTGGGGGAGACAGGCACCACCAGCCTCCCGTGTCCGGCTTCCCAGCCCCCCGTGTCCGGCTTCCCAGCCCCTCCTCCTGCAGCACCGAGCAGCGTCCACGGCGCTGAGTGCGGCTGGGGACAAGGCCCCCACAGAGCCGTCTGCTGCCTCTCCCCGTCACAGGCCCCGCCTTCGGCCACATCCCTGGGCTTCCGTCAGGCAGTTCCTCCACCTAGCGTCCTCCCACCTGAGCCCCTGGAAGCCTCCGCTCCCTGGGTGACCTTCACGGTACAGGCCATCGCACTCTCCTGCAAGAACCTGTCGCCAGCTGCCTGTATGGAACCCGGCTCCTCAGGCCGAACTGAGCCTTCTGCTGCTGTGAACCCCGCGTCTGTCCTCTGTCGGGCATGTCCACACGCCCCTTGAAACCCACAGACAGGTTGGGGGGGGGGAGTGAGCGAGGGAGCTGCGGCTGGCTGGGTGGTCGGGGGTGCCGGCACCTTCTCTTTGGTCGGAGTTAGTTATCCTGAGAGATGATCGGTTCTGTCACCTGGTGCTGAGGGGCTGACGTGGCCTCACAATGGAACATGGCCACAGATGGACACAGCAGGCGGCAGTCAGTGTTGGCTTCCAGCGCAGATGTAATTTTTTTTTGGAGGTGGAGTCTCCCTCTGTCGATCAGACTGGAGTGCAGTGGCACACTCATGGCCATCCCAGTGAGGACCTGCTGGGCTCTGGCGATCCTTCCACCTCAGCCTTCCAAGTAGTGCACTACCATGCCTGGCCAACTTTTGTCTTATTTTTATCGTAGAGATTAGGACTCACCAAGTTGCACGGGCTGGTCTCAAACCTACAGGCTCAGACAATCCACTCGCCTCAGCCTCCCAAAGTGCTGGGGTGACAGGCTGAGCCACTGAGCCAGGTCAGATGTAATTTTTTATTTTTATTTTATTTATTTATTTTTTTTGAGTTGGAGTCTCACTCAGTTGTCCAGACTGGAGTGCAGTGGCCCCTTCCGGCCACCGCAGCCTCAACCTGCTGGGCTCTGGCGACCCTTCCGCCTCAGCCTTCCAAGTAGCTGGAATTACAGGTGCACGCTACCACGCCCAGCTAATTTTTTTGATTTATTGTAGAGATGAGGTCTCGCGAAGTTGCCCAGGCGGTTCTCAAACCCGCGGGCTCAGGCAATTCACTCACCTTGGCCTCCCAAAGCATGGGATCATAGTCTGAGCCACCGAGCCCGGCCCAGATGTAATTTTTTGAAGGCAAAAGGATCACACATTCTGTAGACTGTCTTCTTAAAGTCTGACCAGATTTGGGCTCCACTCTGATCTGTGAGCGCCACAAAAATTATTCCAAAAGTTGCATTCAGTCTCTTCTTCAAATGGGCCTGGAATGGGGACACAGTTCTGATCCAATAACCCACTCAGAGCTTGGGACGGCACTAGGGACTCTTCCAGCATCTCGCTTTACTTGGGCAGACCAGGAGTCGGCTCTGCTTGGAGACGGATCTGCCCAGTCTTTGGATGGAAGACCACCGGCACCTACCTGCTGTATCTTCTGGCCCCCATGATCTGCATGGCCCTCGGGTCTGGGGGTCTTTTCTAGGCCCAGGAGGTTTTCCTCAGGCCCAGGCCTCCCCAACACTCTGAGGTGCTCCAGTCTCTCCAACCCAGGAGACTGGGGTACCCTGCCCTCATCGGTAGCTTCAGAATCTCCTCCGCCAGGGCCACCTCAGACAGCTCTGTCTGTCTCAAGGCGAACAGGACCCCAGCCCACCCGGATGGACCCAGAAGAGTCCCTGGTGCCTTCTCCAGGCCCGTTCTCCACTCTCTGTCCCATGCAGGCACCCGAGGAGGCCCTCCCAGGCCTTGTCAGTGCATGTCCCACGGTATGGGGGAGCAACGGCTCCCCTGGGGCGGCATGCTGGCGGCCCAGCCGCAGGGCATCTCCTGCAGGGAGCCCACATGGCCAGGCGGGGGGAAGAGACCCGGAGGGGCAGGCTGGGGAGGTTCCTGCGCATGCTGGGCCACGCCTGGGCAGGAGAGGGGCTCTGGCCAAGGACGCGAATCTGGAGGAAGAGCCCCCACCGTGTCTGTCCTGGTGCTGTCCGGCACACCGGGCAGGGCTGACCTGCAGGGGCTGCCGGGAGCAGAGCTCAAAGGCCAGCCCCCAAGGGTACCAAAGCAGAGTGCCAGCCTCCCAGGCATGAACCTCCGGGGACCAGCTCCTGCAGATCGGCCTCTGGGGTCCAGCTTCCCAGGCATGAGCCTCTGAGGACCCAGGAACAGCCTCTGGGGACCAGTATCCCCGGGGCCAGCCTCTGGGAACCAGCCTCCAGGGACCAGCCTCCAGGGACCTCCACCACAGTACCGACACCGCACATCACAGAGCTGGATTGGGGCGTCTTTCTTTTCCACACCCAGGATGATGGAGTCTAACACCTTCTCTGCTCCCAGAGAAAACGCCCCCACCCTCCCTCGGGCACCCAGGAGCCCCTTCCATCACAGCTTCTCTGCTCAGAGGTGCCCGGGGGTCATCCCGGGAGCGCTCAGCACCATGAACCCTGCTGCCTCCAGGGGCGGTCTCAGCGGACAGGTGAGCTGGGAACTCATGGTCTTTTCCTGAAGGAAACATGGTAACAGAAACAGCACGGAGAAGACCGACAAATGCTTTATAAAATCCTCACGCCATTTTTAGATGCATGTGCATCTACGGTGAGGTTACCCAGAAGTTCATGGGAAGCCAACTGCTTTGTCCCCAGTGAGCTAGGCTGCTCAGGTGCCGTCATGGCTGGACGCAGGACGCTTGCGGGGAGAAGCCTGGCCCCGGATCCCGGGGCACAGGACTGCAGTGACCGTGGTCTCTGCTGTCTGCTACAAACAGCAGCGGGAGACACCTTGTCATCAGTCAGGACATGTTCAGCTGGGAAGGCAGAAGGGAAACCTCCACAGGCGTTTGGAGGCCAGTGTTGCTTTTGCTTGTGGAGAGGGGGGAAGTGAAAAGCACACGTGATGCAGAGGACGGCAACATCCCTGCTGGGGACACGAGCCCCTCAGCCTCGCAAGTCACGTCCCCTCCTGCCAGCAGCCCAGTGTGTGGGGCTCCCTGCACACCCAGGGTCTGTGCCCAGCCGGGGGCAGTGGTGGGAGCAGCCAGAGGAGGAGGGCTTGCCCCCAGGCAGGTGTCCCTACAGGCGCCTTTCCTCAAGAGGTCCCCTGTGGGCGTGCCCTGACTGCCTGCACCTTGCTGATGTGGGAGGACTGCTAGCAGAGCATCAGCTTCTGGCAAGAGCAAAGCACCCACACACGTCTCGTGGGCAGCAGGCCTTGGGCCTGGCTGTGTGCCCAGGAGGGCAGTGGGAAGCAGCTCTGTTCTCAGGCAGAATTTCACAGCCTAACTGGGAGTCACCGAAACCCCCCAGCCCGGCATCTTAAAGTCAGTCCTATGTGTCACAAGCTGGAGACAAGGATCGTGGGGTCAAGGACGAGGGACACTTAGGGAATGAGCTTGGCCTCTCTCATTCCTAGGCCGCCCCTGATGCTTCCTGAGCAGCTGGGAAGAAGGATGTCTGGGTGAGAGGGTAGGACCACAGCCCCACCTCTGCCACCTGACCAGCCCTAGTGATGTCTCATGATGGGAGCTACAAGGTGGAAGGGAACAGGTTCAAGTCCTCACTGGTTTTCAAGCAGAGAGGGACACAAGACACACAGCAGCCTGGCACCTCACGCCACGTGCCCCTTAGTCTGTAGCAGACGTGCCCACTGAGTGTGCAGCTGCAGCCCCTGTAACCGAGGCCTCTTCTGCTCCAGCTGGCAAAGGAAATACCACTGCTTGGCACAGGATGGCATGGAGGTGCCACCAACCTTGCGGAGTCTGGCCTGGCCAGTCAGTGCTGGGACTGGAAGCATCCCCAAGGGAGAGAGAGAGGCTGTCTCTGCCTGGGACACACTGTCCAGGGTGCCCGTCCAAACCCTGGCTGATACAGCTTGCCCAAAGACAGATTTTACATGGAAGGGTGTCCAAAGAGCCACAGAAGCGGTCAGGCCAAGAGAGGATGATTGCAACTGTCCATGCAACAAAGCCACCACAGAGCACTTCCCTGCCGAGGATCGAGCCTGATGCCCTGGGACACAGCCATGGCAGCTCAGACCCTGAGCCCCGAATAACCACTCCCTGGGTCTCACCTGGGTTTCCAAATACTTAATGTGAAAAGTAAAAGATCACATCAACAATTCTTATATGGATTATGTGCTGAAACAATACTATTTTAGATACTGGGTTTAGCAGACTAGATTACTAAAACGAATTTCACTTTTCACCATTAAATTAAGTTTGCTTTTTAAAAGCATGGCTGCTAGTAAAGTTTTAAATTAGCTTTGCGGCTTGCATGATATTTCTGCCGGGCAGCACTGACTCAGACAGGTGGATCTAATCCCAGCTAACCCGCTGTCTAACTGGGGGCAGCTGGGCAAGCTCCCCGGATGCAGACCTTTTCCACGATCAGCCCAGCTTCCTTCACAGCTGCAAGAACAGCCACAGATGCTATCCACAGCTGCAGGTCGGCGTCCCTGCTGCTCTCATTTCTGCTCAGGAAACAGGCCTGTCTCATGGCCAAACGGCGGACAGCACAAGGATGACACATCCAAGAGAGGCTGCTATTCACCTTGCACGCGTGTGGATTTGTGTGTGCTTATTACTACAGTATCTCGGCACATGGCAGTAACTACCTTATTCTAGCAAAATGAGACTATCACAGTGATTTTACAACAGGCAAGGTAGGAACTAAGGCATGCTGAGGAGGGGGCACCGTTTTCTAATTTGCGTGAAAACGGCCCTGCTTAACCTGAGGCCTGCCTGGCTCTGTTGGCTTGGTCTCTGTCTGCACCACATGCCCGGTGCGTCTTGGGGCAGGTGTCTTCGCTCAAGCCTCATGTACTAAGTAGACAGGGACGCAAAACACACAGCAGCCTGGCGCCTCACGCACACGCCCCCTAGTCTGGAGCAGACGTGCCCACTGAGCGTGCAGCTGCAGCCCCTGTGACTGAGGCCCCTTCCACTCCAGCCGGCACGGGAAACACCATTGCGCGGCACAGGATGGCAGGGAGGTGCCACCAGCCCTGCGGAGTCGGGCTCGGCCCACCGCTGCAGTGCCATGGCCCTCTGGTGCCAAAGAGCTCCCATGACCAGCTCAGCCGGGAGGGCCACTCACCTTCTCGTTTCTCTTCTCATCCGCTTTGTAGCCCACGTGGGTGGGGCTGGACGTGGACAGGCCCCCGACGGGCCCCCCTGTGCCCTCCCCGCCGAGGTGGGCGGCGCTGACGTTGGGAGGTGTGATGGCCGCTGCGGCTGACGTGAGGGGGAGGGCCGGCCGGGGGCACCCCTGCCC
>NW_007097712.1:44020-46700 GCF_000164805.1 Carlito syrichta
AGGCCGGAGGCTGGCGCTGGGCAGGCGGGATGGGGCGCTCTGGGCGCGCAGGGGCGACACGGTGGCCGTCGGCCGGTCCTGGGCCGGGGCTGCGGGGTGGAAAGAGACAGGTTGGGAGGTGAGTCAGCGGCAACCACAGCACACACATCCTGCAGGTTCAAGCCCCCACCCCTGGCCTCTTTGAGTTTCTCCAGACCTGGCCACCACTGCAAATTCCTCAGCTCACCGGTGGAGAAACTGAGGAGGAGAGACTCTGAAAGTGCATTCCCCCCTCTCCACAGCTCAGGGACCAGGGGGTCCTCAGTGGCTTTGCCAAGGCTGCCCTGGGCCACAAGTTCTCGGCTTCCTTGAAGCCTTTGGACAGGTTTTCTCTGTGAGGCGAATGATGCGATCAGAACCTTTTGTTGAGCACCCTGGTTAAAATGCTCATGAAAGTAAAGCCTGTGAAAGCAACTCAGGAAGCCACAAAGACGCCGGAGCTATTAAGCACGGCTGCATGAGAGCTGACCAAGCTTGGTCCGGCCCAGTCCTCGTTTCTACACTGGTCATGGAACCTTGCTGGGCTGCCTCGGCTGGGACGTTTCCCAGGAGGCATCCTTGGGGAGGAGCCACCCACCACGCCGCTGCACTGGCTTCTGGATTTGTGAAACCACACAGCCGTGAGCCCGACCCCCTTGGAGCCAACAAAATGCTTCTGGAAGATATTAGGGACCCGAAGGCTTCACATTTGTAACACTTCCCACTTGAAAAGAGAAAGTTCCGCTACTATTTGTGTTCATAGTTTCAAAGGACTGTCTCCTCAATAAACAGATGTGAAACAAATGAGGGAGAGAAAGCAAGTCCCAGGGGCCAACCACTCGTGGCCGAGACTGGGCTGACGTGACGGAGACCAGGCCAGGCATCAGGCATGGCTTTGCACCAAGGGACTTCTTGGAGCACTGGTGGCACCACACCACACAACTCAGATCCAGGCATTTTTGCCTTGTTGTGCCGAGTAAGATTATGCCCCACTGTCATTGTTTCTACCCCCAGAATTTTTGGCATTTGTGGCTTCAGGACATGAAAAAAAATAATAAAAGCAATATTCTCAGCTGCCAGCCAGCCTCAAACGTACATGCACTGACGAATCCTAACCACGCTTCGAGCTGCTCTGCACCACCCACAAAAGCCGCATGGAGTGGGCTTTCCTCGGACAGCTGTGGGCAAAGCTTGCGAGTCTGAAGAGCTCTCCAGGCTTAGGAGGGGACTGCTGCTTCCAGCAGGTGACCTAATTACGGCTGACTTGCGCTTAAGACGAGTCCGGGGCTCCTGCTGATTGGCAAACCCAGGACGCTGGAGTCCTCGCCCCACGTGGCTCCACATTTAAGAGGAGGAGCAAGCCAGGCAGTCGGGCAGCCCTGCACAGGCCTCCGGGGTCATCGACTCTCCCTGAAAGCTGAACTCCCTTTCACCTCAGCCCAGAAGCGGCTGCCCCCTCAGGGGAGCACCCAGCGGCCAGGAAGAGGATGGCACTCGGCCCCAGAAGCGCCATCTCCAGGTCTCTGCCCGAGGGCTCAGCACGGCTCTCCTCCACCTTCTCGTTCATTCCTGTGGGGCTGGAGTCTCACTTGTCGCCCAGGCTGTCTCCTCCCCGTCCTAACTGGCCTCCACGTGTCTGCCACACCGCCTTGCTAAACCAGATGCCGAAGAAGAGGGGGTGTTCCACAGAGTTCTAAGCCTCTGGCCACGCTATTGCTCTAACCCAACCCTCTCCCCTCAGGCATTCTGGCCTCCTGGCCCCACTGCAAGCAGGATTGGCTCCCGCTCCCCTCGGAGACTTGGTGCGGGCACCCCAGGCCACAGATGCGCCTCCCCCAGAGCTGCAGGGGGGACCTCAGGCGCTTCCAGGGAGCTCAGAGGCCACCCTCTGGAGCGACCTGGCCTGCCAGCCGCTGGTGCAGCCTGCCCCCTGCAGCGCCAGTCTTTCCTCACTGGCCTGCCTTTGCCCCCAAACTCAGCACCTCTGCCGTCTGTGTGGCGTGCTCGTCTGTGAGAGCTGATTGCTCATGACCGGGCTCCCCCCACAGCAGCGGACCCGGACCGGGTGTTCAACTCGCCAACACAATCCGTCCCCAACCCAGAATGGCTCCGGGCATGGAAAAGGGCTCAACAGACGTTTAGGGTGAATGGGCGAGTCCTTGAGAAAAGTGAAGCCCAGTCACACCTCACGGCAGGTTTCAGAGCTGGGACCTGGGAGAAGGCAACGAGAAAGAAGGCGGGGCCCGGGCACTGCTAGGAGAAGAGGGTGCTGTTCCTCGGTGGGGCTCGTCCTGTCACCTCGCTGCATCCCCCTAGCTTGTGCTGACCTCTCCTGTGCGTCAGGGATGCCAAGGCAGCTCCCAGGTCCTTTGAAGAGGCAGGCCAACAGGTGGAGGTGGTTTGAGCAAACGGTGCTCCCAGGCCCAGGTTTCCTGTCCCTCCCCTCTTTAGACCCTTGGTATGTTCAGTAACCCTGCAGTCCCCTGGGCCCTGTGGTCCTCATGCAGTCCGCTGCTTTGTCCCCAGCGTCGGGCCTGGCGTCCAGGAGGTGCTTTATAAAGAGCAGTTGAAGCCGGGCTCGGCGGCTCAGCCTGTAATCCTCCGCCTTTGGGAGGCCGAGGTGAGTGAATTGCCTGAGCCCGCGGGTTTGAGACCCGCCTGG
>NW_007097712.1:46926-61575 GCF_000164805.1 Carlito syrichta
AAAAAAAAAAAAAAGCAGTTGAATGACTCAGGTGTCACCAGCTTGTCCCTGCCTTATTTCCAGGATTATCATTTCACACTTCCAGATGCCATGAAACATGGGTCCTGGCCAGACCCTGCTGCAAGGACACAGGGTCCACCAGGTCAGCCCCTAGAGTTCCTGCTACCTACAGGGGCTTTGTGTGGAAATCAACACCCGCATCCTGTCCCTCCCATATGGGACCCCTCTTAGGCCTCCCCTGCGAGTTCTTAACCAACTTGAGCCCCCTCCCTGAAGAAATAAGAAGACTTTCCTCCTGTACTTTGTCTTCTTCTAGCTGCTATCTCCTTCCTACTTCTCTTCAGACCTAGTATTTTTGAAAAAGTGTCTACACTGGCTCTTTCTTATATATATTTTTTTCATTTCTTCATAAGGAATCTGTACTTTCTGTCTGGCAGCTCCATGGGATTTTCCCTGCTCTTTGAGGCTTACAGTTAAGTATAGCATGTTTGATTTGGGATTTATGGGTTTTTTTTGCTCAGCACCCTGTGCTTTCTGTGTGAGG
The DNA here is from genome assembly GCF_000164805.1 of Carlito syrichta. Classification (NCBI taxonomy): domain Eukaryota; kingdom Metazoa; phylum Chordata; class Mammalia; order Primates; family Tarsiidae; genus Carlito; species Carlito syrichta. The sequence goes on from NW_007097712.1 coordinate 47,471, forward strand.
GCTTGAGCCTCCTCCAGTTCTGGAGAATTCTCAGGACATTCCTTTGAATCTTCTCTTTCTCCTTCATGTTCTACCTGTTCTGCAAGAAGTTGTGTAGAGCGCCTCAATCTCACCTCCATGTTGACATTCCCTGTCATGTTTCTAATCTTGGCTCTGGGTTCTGGATACATTCCTCGTGCTGCCTTCCAATTTAACTAATTCTATCTTCAACTATGTACCGAGAGAGTTTATACTCCCTATTAAACAAATACATATTTCCTCCCCAAATTTCAAATTTCAAAGGATGTAGAATTTTGTCATTTTTTCCCCTGTACCTATTGAAATGATTACGTGTATTTATCAAGTTTGTTAATAAGGTAAATTACATTAATCATCAAATGTTAATTAAATCTCACATTCCTGAAATAAACTAACCTCTGTTTTGTCATAATGTATTATTCTTTTTATTTACTTCTGTATCTGATTGCTAACATTTTGCTTGGAACTTTTACATTTATGTTTATGAAGGATATTAGTCTGTAGTTTTATTTTTGTATAATGTCTTCCTGTAGTTTTGGTATTAGGGCCATGTCGGCCTTATAGAAAGAGATAGAAAGTATTTTCCCATCTGAAAGTGTTTCCATAAAATAAAATTGTTAATTTCTTCTTCTTTTTCTCTTTCTCTCTCTTTTTTTTGGCTGAGATACGGTCTCACTATGTTGCCCAGGCTAGTCTTAAATTCCCGGCTGTAGGTGATCCACTTTGGCTTCACAAAGTGCTGGGATTACAGGTGCGAGCTATTGCTCCTGAACTAATTTCTCTCTTAACGATTCCATATAATTTACCAGTGAAGTTACCTGAGCCTGGAGTTTTCTTTGTAGAAGGATTTAAACTACTCATTCAATTTCTTTCGTACGTATGAGCCTATTAAAGTCATTTATGTCTTGTTGAGTAAGTTTGATAATTTGTATCTTTTGAGGAATTTCTATTCATCTCATTAGTTCAATTTATTGGAATGCATTTTTTAAAAATAGCCCTTATTAACCTGTAGAATCTGATGGATGCCACTTCTATTCTTCAGATAATGATAATGTGTATATTTTTCATTTCTTTCTTTATCCTTTTGGCTAGAGGTTTATCAATTTTATTGTTTATCATCTCCAAGAAGCAAATAACCACTTTTTGGTTTCATTTATTTTCTATATTTGTTTTCTGTTCATAGATTTCTGCTCTGATCTTTTTCCAGTTCCTTCATGGTCCCTTTGCTCTTTTCATTCTAATTTCTTAAGGCAAAAGCTGAGGTCATTGATCTGACACCTATCTTTCTTCCCCAACAGGGGTGTTTATGTTATAAATTTCTCCTTAAGCACTGCTTGGTAGTGCCCACAAATTTTGACATGCTACGTTTTTGTTTCATTCCACTCAGAACACTTTCTAGTATCCATTTTGATTTCTTTGGTGCATAGGTTACTCAGAAGTATGTTATTTCGTTTTTAAATATTTGAGAATATCAAATCTTTGTCACTATTTGTGTTAGTGACTTTGAATTCAACTCCATCATTATTAGGGAATATAGTTTGCATGACTTAAATCCTTTCAGATGTATTGAGACTTAAATGTTAGAGCCAGAATATGATCTAATTTCGTAAAAGCTCATGAAACAAATGTGCATGTTGCTATTAATGGGTGGAATGTTCCACAAATGTCAACTAAATCAAGTTGGGCATAGTGTGTTCTAATGACCTATATTTTTACCTACTTTTTGTCTACCTGTTCTATCAATCATTGAGAGAGATGTTAAGATCTCTGACCACAACTCTAGATTTGTCTATTTCTCCTTGCAGATTTATCTGTAACTGCTTATGTATTTTGAAGTTCTGTTATTTGGTGTATAAATATTTAGAACTGTTTTATCTTCTTAATGAACTGACTTTATCATTATGAAATTGCCTCTTTTATCTCTAATAATACTCTTTGTTATAAATGCTACTGCTGGGCACAGTGGCTTATACCTGTAAACCCAGCACTTTGGGAGGCCAAGGCAGGTAAGATCACTTGGGCAATATCGCCCTGTGAATGTCTGAAAGTAACTGAAAGTGCCACAGGCATTTATCTGGGGGATCACAAATCAATTTTCAGTAGTAGAAGAATTTGAAATATAGAATCTGCCAGTAATGAGGACAGACTGTACTACGCTAATATTAATCAAAAGAAAGCTAAAATGGTTATCTTAATATCAGAGAGAGTAGAATTTGTTTTAATTTTTTTAGAGACAGGGTCTTGCTCTATTGCCCAGGCTGGAGGGAGTGGTACAATCATAGCTCACTGCAGCCTTGAACTCCTGGGCTCAAGTGATCCTCCTGCCTCAGCCTCCCAAGTATCTGGGATTACAGATGCACCCCCACCCCCAGCTAATTTTTTTTTTTTTTTTGAGTTGGAGTCTCACTCTGTCACCCAGACTGGAGTGCAGTGGCCGCTCCCGGCCACCGCAGCCTCGACCGGCTGGGCTCCGGGGATCCTTCCACCTCTGCCTTCCAAGTAGCTGGAACTACAGGCGTGCACTACCACACACAGCTAATTTTTTTGATTTATTGTAGAGATGAGGTCTCGCCTGCCCAGGCGGGTCTCAAACCCGCGGGCTCAGGCAATCCACTCACCTCAGCCTCCCAAAGGCACGGGATTACAGGCTGAGCCACCGAGTCTGGCTGCTTAAAATGTTATTATAGTCTACTTACAAGTGATTTCATAACTCTTCACATATAAGAATCTTATAAAAGTTATACAGAATTTCCATTTCTCCCCTCTCAGCCTTTGTACTTTTGTTAAACATTTTACTTACATAAGTTTTTGGTTTTGAGGGTTTTTTTTGAGTCAGAGTCTCACTCTGTCATCCAGGCTGGAGTGCAGTGGCATGGTCATGGCCACTGCAGCCTCGACCTGCTGGGCTCAGGCGATCCTTCCGCCTCAGCCTTCCAAGTAGCTGGAACTACAGGCACACACCACCATGCCTGGCTAATTTTTAAAAATTTATTGTAGAGATGAGGTCTTGCCACGTTGGCCAGGCTGATCTCGAACCCGTGGGTCAGGGAGTCCTCTCACCTCAGTCTCTCAAAGTGGATTGTACCATGTCTGGCCTACATAAGTTTTAAATTCCAAATGCATTGCTTTAATTTTTTTGAAGTCAGTTATATTTTAAAGATATTTAAATAATAAAAAATCTGATAAATTTATCTGCATAGCTACCATTTCTAGTGCTCTTCATTCCTTTGCATAGATCCATATCTCCCTCTGGGATCATTTTCCTTTTTCCTTTACATTTCTCATAGTGTGGATTTGTTAGTGACAAAGCTTTTAGCTTTACTATGTCTAAAGAATTCATTTGCTTTTTCTGGAAGATATTTTTGTTGGCTACAAGATATTAGGTTGGCAGATGCATTTCTTTCAGTAATTCTTTCAGCTGCTCCACTGTCTTCTCACTCCAAGTGTTCTTGACAAGGAATCTGCTGTTATTCTTATACTATCTCTATACTATAAGTCCTTTTGCTCTGGCTGCTTTAAGATTTTCCTTTGTCACGGAGCTTGAAAGATTTGTTTACGGTTTGCCTGGGCGTCACTTCCTTCGTGCTTCTTGTGCCTGGTGCTCGCCAACTGTCTTTGCTCTCTGTGTTTGTAGTTTCCGTCAAATTTAGAACAATGTTGGTGATTACTTCTTCAAGTAATTTTTCTCTCCTACCCTTTTCTGATCTGCATTGGGGACGCCAATTACACATATATTAGGCCACTTAAACCTGTCCCATTGATCACTGATGCTGTTAATTTCTTAAAATTTTCTTTTATCTTGACTTCATTTTTCATAGCTTCTATTGGTATATCTTCAAGTTCACCAATATTTTTTTCTTCAGCAATGTTTATCTGCCATTAATCCCATCTAGTGAATTCTTGATCTTGCACACTATAGTTTTTATTTCTAGAAGTTTGATTTGGGTCTTTTCAATATCTTATGTTTCTACTTAACTTTCTGAATACATGGAATGCAATTGTAATATCTGTTTAAATACCTCTGATTGCTAATTTCTCACAAATTTGGGGTCAGTTTTAGAGGATTGATGGATTTTGTTGTTGTGGACCATATTTTCCTGCTCCTTTGCATGCCTGGTAATTTTTTTTTTATTGGTTACTATATGTTGTAATTTTTATGTTGAGAGCTAGATATTTTTGTGTTCCTATAAATATTCCTAAGCTTTGTTCTGGGACAAACTTAAACCAATTGGAAATAGTTTGACTCTTTGAGTCTTGCTTTTGAGATGTGTTAGGTGAAATTGGAACAGTCCACATTCCCCACCTCTGGGGCAAAGTCCTTCCACGCAGACTCCTTAGCACCCTGTGAATTTTGAGGTTTTTTCCCAGTTGGGTTGGGGGGAACAGGCACTCTCAATAGCCCGTGTGTATTCTGGACACTGCTAGTGTTAACCCTTCCATGGTTCTTTTCCTGGCTTTGGGCAGTTCTAACATTCATAGGATGGTTAGTCCCCAGCTGAATGTTACAGGGGTGCATTCCCAGCTGTTCTGTGCTGCCCTCTCCTCTCTGGTTACTTTCTGGCAACTCCAGCCCTCCCTGTCACACAGACTCTTACCTCTATGTCCTCCCTGGAAGCCGCAGGGCTCATCAGGCTAGTGCTTGCCCCCGCCCCCCATGCCACAGCCTGCACCTTCCCTCACAGATCACAGTCCTTGGTTGTCTAATGTCTAATGCCTTGAAATCTGTTGTTTTTTAAAATTTGTTTCAGGTGGGAGGGTAACTCACTTCCTCGTTACTTTTGCTTAGCCATAAGCAGAAATCTAGCTCAACTTTTTATTTTTTTTTTTTATTTTTTTATTTTTGAGTTGGAGTCTCACTCTGTCACCCAGACTGGAGAGCAGTTGCATGCTCATGCCCACCGCAGCCTCGACCTACTGGGGTCTGGTAATCCTTCCACCTCAGCCTTCCAAGTAGCTGGAACTACAAGCATGCACTACCATGCCTGGCTGATTTTTGATTTATTGTAGCCAAAGTCTCACCAAGTTGCCTGGGCTGGTCTTGAACCCGTGGGATCAGGCAATTCACTTGCCTCAGCCTCCCAAAGCATTGGGATGACAGGCTGAGCCACTGAGCCCGGCCTAGCTCAACTTTTTAAATACAAAAATCTGACTGCATCTGCTATTCAAAAATCTTTAATGTGCCCACTACCCTTAGGAGAAACACCTAGATTCCTTGACATGGTCTCAAGGAAACGCCATGTTCTGCCTTGCTGGTCTTTCCCGCTTTGCCACAGGTCTGCCTTTGCTTTTCCACTGTGACCTTGCCTCGGTGTCCAAATGCATCAGGCATTGCAGGCCTGGAAGTCCCTTTCTGCTTGTCTGCTCTAGCGGCTCCTACCTGTTCTTTGAGATTCAAGGCACGGTTACTTCCTCTTGAAAACGTTCCACATGCTTCACCCCATCCTTCTACTTTCCTTCCCAACTGGAGTGTGATCTCACTCCTCCACACTTTCTTTCTTTCTTTTTTTTTTTTGAGTTGGAGTCACACTCTGTCGCCCAGACCGGAGGGTAGTGGCCGCTCCCGGCCACCGCAGCCTCCACCTGGTGGGCTCCAGCGATCCTTCTGCCTCAGTCTTCCAAGTAGCTGGTATTACAGGCACATGCTACCACGCCTGGCTGATTTTTTTTTTTTTTTTTTTTTATTGTAGAGATGAGGTCTCGCCAAGTTGTCCAGGCGGGTCTCGAACCCGCGGGCTCAGGCAATCCACTCACCTCAGCCTCCCAAAGTGCTGGGATTACAGGCTGAGCCACCGAGCCCAGCTTCCACACTTTCTTAACATCCTGACTAGGCCTCCTTTGTGGAACCGATCAACCTCTGTTGCAGGGATTTGTTTTCTCATGCTTCTAACTGCGCAGAAGGGGAGGTCATTGGGTTCTTCTCTGTATTCCAGGACCCCCACAGCATGCCGCGCCCACATTTAGCTCTTTCTTGGTGCTTTTGCTGATGCATACATGGCTGAGCTGAGCCTTCGCCTGCTAAATGCAGACAGGAGTGTGTGAGACACACTGGCATGGTACAGGGGTGCTCTACCCTTGGGAATCAAGTAGAAGAAATCAGGTTGGATGCTCTGGCCAGTGCAGTTAGGCCTTCGTCAAAGCACCTGACCCTGGCTGGAGATGGGAACGTTGATGAAGAGCCTCCCAGCTGCCAGGGCTGGGATCCGCTGAAATGGGCAGTTACTGCAGGACCACCGCACGCCCTGTACTGTCAACAGTGCTTCTCTCTTTCTGGATGCAGACTGAAGTAGAAGATGCTGCAGGGAGTCCGTGGCATTTCATTTGCTGCTGTGGCAGGGGCCATTCTTCAGCCCGGCGGTGACAGCAGTGGCGTGGGGACAAGTGCTGGGCTGGAACGCATGGGGCTCGGCCTCCCCCGCACCTCGCTCCTGTGTGCAGAGTTAAGCGAGGGAAGGGAGTGCCTGTGGCTCCCTCGTGGTTGCCCTGGTGAGGGATGCAGCGCCACGCTGTCCCACCAGGACGTTGCCCTCCATGCTGCTTGTTACTCCACGGAGAGACAGACGACGGGCAGGGCTCCCCCTTGTCTCCAGCAAGGCGTCACTGGAGACAAACCCAGGGCCGGCTGCCCACTTGCAGTGCACAAGGGCTGTGTAACGCTCCACATATGACACACATGGAGACAATGGTGTGGCACGCTGGGATGGCTAGAGGACTTGTTGACAGCCAGAAGGGCCCGGCCTGAGACTTCGGCTCCCTGGGTGCTGCCGGGGGCCCCAGGGGCAAGGAGACTAGCATCTCGGCTACCTCTGACCAGGCCAGGGGCTCAGCTGCAGTCACCTGACCATTTGCCTGCTGGCTGTGTGCAACCAGAGGCACCCAACCCCTGGGAGACGACGGAAATCATGCCGATGCACGGCTGATCAGAAGGCAGGCTGGGGACAGGAGTGGCAGCTCTGGCACCAGGCAACACTGCCCCAGGGCTCTTGTGGGAGAGACACAAGTAACTCTTCCCCAGGTCCCGGAGGCCAGGGTTCCTAAAACACAGAACCCACTCAAGGCTGATTCTAGCCAGAGAAAGATACATACGGAAGCCCAGCCAGGCATACACAGAATCTCTGGGATGACACCTCAGACCTGGAGGCTCTGAAGCCAGAGCAGTGCCCAGGTCCCCTGTGAGGCTTTCCTAGTGCTACCCCCCACTCCCTGGTGGCCAGGGAAACCACCCAGCATGGGCCCAGACACCGGGTACCTGAAGTCCACCCTGCACCCGTTGATGATGCCAGGCACTGGGTATGACGACGATAAGCTCTCCCGTGGAGACCTGGGCCAAAAGGTGTCTCACAAATGTGTTCCCCAAGGCTCCCCGTTGAGGCCCGGCAGGGTCTGTGAAGGTACCTGTTGAGAGGGCGCTCCGAGCTTGGCTGGCCGCCGGCTGGTTCGGGTGCCTCAGACAGCTGCCCGTGGGAGGCGAGGCCGTGGGGTGCTGGCCATGGGCCTGCGGTGTGGTGATAGGCAGGGCGGGCCTGGTGGCGGCGGCCGGGCTGCTCAGACTCCCCCCGCCTGGGTGCATGGTTGTGGTGATCCCTTTTGCCAGTGGAGACCCTCCAGCCACACTGTTCCGGGGTGGCCCAGCCCCTCCTCCAGGAACCCTGTGGAGACAGAGCAGAGTCGAGGCTGCCAAGGGCCCAGGTGCAGTCAGGCCGCCCGCTCTGGCCCAGGCTCACTGACCTCCCAGCTGGGAGAGGAGGGCGGCCAGCCAGGGGCAACACCCCAGAGCAGTTCCTGTCACTGGGCAGAGGGCCCGTGTGCAGAGCCTCCATGGACTAACCCTCCAGGTAAAATCGTCGAGAAATAGCAAAAGCACCCAGGGAGCAATCTGCACCAAAGTTCCCGCCTCCTTCCTCCAGCGAACAGCTTGCATCTCCCAACACCCGGGAGGAGCAGAGGGCGCAGCTGTGTCCCAGGAGGGGCGGATGCGTCCTACCTCGGGGCAAGGACCTCATCCCCTCCGGGCAGGCTGCCCCTGCGTGTTGGCCGCCCCCTCCAGACAGGGCTGGGAGCGAGTGCACACAGCACAGCCTCCCTCTGGGGGTGCAGGGAGCTCGCCGTTTCGAATCAGAAGCAGATGCCCTCTCACCCCGGAGGCTCTCACTGGAGCCAGCTTACACTGGAAGAACACACAACTCTGCAGCTGAGACTGGGCATGCTTTCCCTTCACAGGTACTTGCGCCAAGCCATGCCCTGGCTGTGGGCGTGGGATCAGGCAGGGTTTGGGGCTTGGAAGCTTCGGCCGGCTCACTCGCAGGGAAATCTGAATGTCTTCTATTGTCCAGGAGCTGAGCAAGCCCCCTCTCCTGGCCTCCTGCGCCAGGTCCTGGCCGTCTCCCCACAGCTTGGTGCCACTGGGCGCAGCCTTCCCGGTCCCTCGGAGGAGACACCGTCAGGTGGCCCATCGGTCAGCACCTCAGAGGCCCAGGTGTCCCCACGCAGATTCAGGAATCACCATGACACACGTAAGCTGGCCTTGGTCCTCATTCACAGAAGAGCCCCTGCAGCACTGAGGGAAGGTGTCCTCCAGAGGCTGTGGGAGGCTCATGCTTCAGAAAAGCTGCACCTGCCAGGGACCCCAGGGCCGCAGTCCTTCCTCAGCTTGGAACTGCGCTAAAATTTGCCTCTGCCACCTGTCAGAAGGCCTGCCCAGACCACGAATTTGCAGATCCCACTTGCTACCTATTGCGCTCACTTTCACCCAAGGAGATCATGTTTTAAAACTAAATGAAGTGGGTTCACAAATTGCAGGTCGCTGGCAAAGCGATACGTGCAAATCTGAAGACAACAGACGCAGACACACTTTGGCCCCGTGTGACAGGGGGCACCTCTCCTTCTGCTCTGTGCAGCTGGCAAGACACCCTTGGCGTCCCTGTGTCCTGAGAGCACGTGTGACTACCGTGCACCCTGGGCCCCACTTTGTTGTCAGATGCTCTCGGACTGTCTCCCAAGGTTGTAGAGCTGCCCGATCAACTCCAGGCACTGGACTCCCGGCCCCTGAAAGTCCACTGGCACCCCAGAGTCTTCCAGGATGACCAGAGGGGACGTGGTTGGTGGTCCCAGGTCTGTGTGTGAGAGCTGAGCCTCCCCGCACTCTGACCTCTGTTCTGAGAAGCTGCCTTCTGCTGCTGAAGGGCTTTGGCAATTTTCACGAAAAGCAGCGGGGATCAGAGCAGACACAAGTCCTGGTGGCAGAGTCATGGAGGGCACCGTGCCCGTCACGTCTGTGGATGAAGAGCGAGCCCAGCCTTCCTGTTTCACAGTGAACCGTGGATCGGGGGGGACACCTGGGCCTCAGGAGGTGCTGACCAGGGACCCGAGGACACTCTGGGGACCCCAGCCCTGCAGTTTACAGGGTTAGGCTTGGGGTGGCTTTTGCTTGAGGGTTCTCTCTGGCTCTAAGCGTCTTCAGAAAACCCACCTGGTTGGAGACCAGGGGCTCCAGGAGAGTGGGCAGGTGTGGGGGCATACACCTGTGCTGGAGCAAGGCCGCCCGGGCACCAGAGTCCGGCTTCATCAACCAGGAGCCTTCCCGTCACAAGGCCCTGGCAGCAGGGGAAGGCAGTCCTGAGGAGGAACTGTGCTCAGACGACCAGCTGGCACTGACCTATTCAGCCTGCATTTAGTGAGCACCTAGCATACGCAAATGATTTGCAAGGAGCCAGGGTACAAAGCTGGAGATGGCTCCTGTGGCCCAAGGGCTGGTGAGCAAGTGGGGACTGCCACACCCAAGGGACGCTGATGAGCAGAACTTTCCAATGGGAGGCCGGGAACAACGTGGCAGGCAGAGCTGTCCACCCGGCACGCGGCACAAGACGGGAGCAGGCGGCCAGGTGAGGCTTCACACAGCTTAGGGTCAGGCCCTGGTTCTTGAAGGACACAGAACTGAATCTGGTAGCAGGAAGAGCTAGCTGGGAGTGGGTGTGGCCGCCTGAGCACACATCCCATCAGGACGCTGCCCGGTGTGGTCAGGGATGGCTGGCTCAGGTGGTTGAGGGGCCCCGAGCGCCACACAAGGAGGCTCGGTTTGAACTGCAGGTGCTGTGTATTCCAAAGGTCTGGGGAGACTCTCAAGCAAAGGAACGAGAGGAGAGAAACCAGAAACTGGGCAGTGGCGGTCCCTTTGGAAGCCCTGCTCTGATCTGCGGGTGTGAGGCGTGTGACAGGGTGTGTCCCAGGCAGGATGGGCGAGGCTGGGCACGCGTCTTCTTGGAGGGCACCTGGAGGGGTGAACCGGGCCTCCCAGGAAGGCTATTCGGTGCCATGGCAGGCAGGGCTTCAAGGACAAGTGCAGCCCAGCCGCAGGCTGAAGGTGCCAGAAGCCAGGTGAAGTTTCCCTCTGGGCTGGACACATGGGGGAGTCACCTCCACCCACTGAGGAGTCCAAGAGCCTGTGGCAGCTCAGCCCCGGCAGCCGCCCCTCTGCCCAGGTGCTGGAGTTGGAGGGCAGGGCATGCCCTGAGCGCCCTGCAGTTGGCTTCTTGAGGGGTACCCGAGCGAAGGCCTCTGACTGCCCCTTTGTTCTTGTGCCACAAACCTCCTGGGCCTCCCCAGGCCCGCTGGACACTGCGAGAGGCACTGAGGACGCCTTGGGAACCAGAGCCACTCAAGTCTACACCGCACTTGTCCTGGAACAACGTGAGAGCAGGGCTCAGTCTAGCCATCAACGTAAGGTCCAGGTGCTTTTTTTTTTTTTTTGAGTTGGAGTCTCATTCTGTCGCCCAGACTGGAGTGCAGTGGCTGCTCCCGGTCACTGCAGCCTCGACCCGCTGGGCTCTGGCGACCCTTCCGCCTCAGCCTTCCAAGTAGCTGGAATTATAGGCACGCGCTACCATGCCTGGCTGATTTTTTGATTTATTGTAGAGATGAGGTCTCGCTGCCCAGGCGGGTCTCGAACCCGCGGGCTCAGGCAATCCACTCACCTCAGCCTCCCAAAGGCGCGGGATTACAGGCTGAGCCACCGAGCCCGGCTCAGGTGTTATTTAATCTGTGTGGCAGCCTCGTTCCAAAGACTGAAACCCAACGGCCACGTCTTCCACGTCTCTGTGTCCTGCGGTGTCAGCACAAGGCTGTGCCCCGAGGAGCTTCCGTGAGTGACAGTGATGGAAAGACCAAGCCGTGGACCCTCACTGCAGTGGAAAATTTCCAGACACCTCCATCCCTGCTCGTGAATCTTTAAAATTGTTTTCTTTCTTATAAAAGTAACATGATGGAATTTTTAAGACACTGGAAAGCACAAAAAGAAAATGAGCTACTCATGATGCCACCAATCACAATTGCTGACTTCTGTGAACGTGTCATTCTTCCTTTGCATATATGCGTATGCCTGTTTTACATGTATCTATACATGAAGACGCACACTGCACCCGCATTGTATATAGGTACATGTGTACACAAGGTACAGACACACTATACACAGACACATGTATTGTGCTCACACTGTACCCACACACACACTGTGCACACATATATATGCACACTGTACTTATATTGTGTGTGCACGTACACACTGCACACATATGCACACACTGTGCTCATGTTGCACACACATGCACACACATGCATGCATGCTGCACTTTTACTGTGCATATACACACACAGAGTACACACATGCACACATCCTGTGCTCATGCTATATACACATACACACTGCACACACATGTATATACACTATGTGCACACTGTACACACATGCACACTGAAACATATGCATGTACACTGTGCTCACATATGCAGGTACACTATACTCACATTATACACACACTGCACACATATACACTATACTCACACTATACACACATGCACGTATGCTGTGTTCACATGGTATAACACACACGTATACTGTGCTACATGGTATACACACTGCACACACATATACTGTGTTAACACTATGCACACATGTACACTGCACACACATGCGTGTACACTGTGTTCCCATGGCACACACACTGCATGCATATACATTGTGCTCACACTACATGCATGCACACTGCACATACATACGAATATACTGTGTTCACACTGCATAGACATACCACACACACATGTGCATACACTGTGCTCACATGGAACACACACTGCACACACATCACTACACACATGTACCCTGCAGACACAAGCATGTACACTGTACTCACACGTATACACACACTGCACACATATACACTATGCTCACACTACACACATATGCACATGCACTTTGCTTATATGGAACACACACATACCGTGCACACACATGCACATATGCGGTGATCATAGTGTACATATGTGCAGATACTGTGCACACACATGCTGCACTTATACTGTATGTGCACATATTCACTGTGTACAAATGCACGGTACTCCCACTCAACGTGTGAACTGTGCTCCTTCCACACATTGCACACACACTGCACACATGCTGCACTCACTGTGCATACACGTATGTGCGCGCGCGCACACCCACCCTGTGTCCATGGGCACACACCCCGCCCCCACACCCAAGCACGTGCACGCTTGCGACCACCCCTCTGGTGACCTTCCCAGCCCTGCGCCCGGTCTCCTCTCCTACCAGGCCCCAGTGCCGGCCGGGGGAGCCATGCCCCCTCAGCTCCGAAGCCGCCCGCCGGCCTCGCCGCCCCCGGAACAGCCCCAGCGTGGCCTTCCGCAGAAGCAGCCGCCCGAGGGGCACGCAGCCGCCCCCGTCTCCCCCAGACCCGGGCCTCACCTGGAGACAGGCGTCACGTAGTTCCCGGGGAACACCCCGGAGACGCCCGTCCGCAGGGACGCGCCCTTGAACCAGCCGTCCTGACACTTCTCGAGGACCCGGTACGCCTCGCCCTTGTGCAGCTCCAGCTCGTCGCTCTTCTGGGGCCTGTAGGCGTAGAGCGCCAGGTACCTGCGGGAAAGCACAGGGGTCAGGGCCCGTGGCGCGCACGCAGTCAGTGCTTGGGGAGCAGGCGTGGTCGGGGTCTGGGGAGCACACAGCAAGAGCTGGGGGCACACACACGGTCAGGGAGCCTCGGGAGAGCACGTGAGATCAGGGCCTCAGGAGAGTACACGTCGTCAGGGCCTTGGGGGTGGCACTGGGCACAGGGCACTCTTGGGACCGGCCCAGCCTAGAAACAGGTGCGGGTGTGGGCCGGGGCTCTGAGGTCTCTGGGGCCGCGTGCCCGCCCCACTCATGCCCCCGGACCACAGCAAGGGGGGGCAGCCTGTCACCCCAGGCCCGCACGGCCGCCTGCCTGTCTGACCGACGGAAAAGGAGCTCGTGAGGAGGAGCGCATCCCGAGCGCCAGGTCTCTGCACCGCCCAGGATTTTCTACTCTCACGCTGTGTCAAGTCTGGTTTTCCGAGCACAGGGAGACTGGAGGGGGTGCTGAGGTGCCTAGGGCTGGACGTTCTCCTTGGCTCTCCCTGGCCGGCTTCGCCTCGGCTTGCTTCCAAGACACAGCCAGGAGAGCTGGTGGGGGTGCAGCCACTGGCCAAGGTGAGTCTCAAGGAAAGTGGCCTCACAATCCCGCCCGTGTGGGCTGCGTGGGCGGCGTGCTGGCCCTGCCCAGGGGCTCATGGGGGCTCCGATTTCCCCCAGCCCCCTTCTGGCTCTGGAAGAGGCCTTGTATCCGCCGCTCACTAGGTACAGCAAGAAGAAAGGCGGCCCAGTGCGGGCTGCTCTGGAACAGAACCAGAATCTCGCCAGGACTAAAACTTTCTGGGCCTGCCCTTTCCAAGGCCCTCACTCGGCACAGCAAGCCTCCCCCCACCCCACTTAGGGACATCCTGCAGCAGCCATTCCGGGCTTTGGGGAGGACACACAAAGCCACCAGGAGAGGACCCCTCCCCCTCTCATACTTGCAAGTAAGGATCAGGAACCAGCCCAGAGAACCAGGGTGAGACTCCACTTTTGCGTCTGCCGGCTCTCAGACGGGTGCCACGAGGACACGCGACCGTGGAAAAGTCAAGGAAAAGGAGCTCCCTCAGCTGGAGCCACCGAGTGCTGCGCAGGCTGGCAGGGAGGGGGGAGGGAGGAGGAGAGAAGAGGGGCAGCAAGGGGGAGGGGAAGG
>NW_007097712.1:61595-70565 GCF_000164805.1 Carlito syrichta
GGGAAGGGAGGCTTCCACAGGGCTAGGACCAAGGCAAGGGAAGATGGAACAGGGAGGCCGCCAGGCCGGGGTGGGCTTGTGAACACAGCCTGTGGGCTGGAGGGGCGCCTGCTCTCAGGGAAACCCAGCTCCGGCATCTGGGCGGCAGCTCCCAGGTGAGCATGGGTCCACCCGCCACGCAGGCCTCATCCCGCAATGCCTCCAGAGGCCCAGGCGGGCCCAGGGCTGCTCCGCTCTGAGCATGGGCTGGTCGCAGCTGCCGGAGCCCAGGGCTCGCCGCCGGCAGACTGGGCCTCGAGCACCAGGTTGCTAAGCCCGGTGGGAACGGGGCAGAGCAGGGCGCCTGTGCCAGCCTGTGCTCCGTGGAGACTGCCCCGTGCTCCAAGACCTCTTCCTCCTTCTGGGCTGCCACTGCTGCGGGACATTTCTGCGTGAAGGGGAAGACCACGGCCCACCACTCTGCGTCCTGACGCAGCCGTCTGCGGGCCTCCCGCCAGGCCCGGCTCATGTCATGTGGCCTCAGAACCCAGGACAGCCACCAGGCGGGCCTCTGCTCCCAAGCCCACGTGCAGGCCTCTGCATCTGGTTCCTGCGCTCTGAGTGGGAGGGCTTTCCAGAAGTTCCCCTCACACAGAGGGGCCACGGCTGCAGAAAGACACCGGAGAGGGCGGTGGTCCCAGACACCTCATGTATGCTTAGGGCCGGGCAGGGCTGCACCCCACAGGCTCCTCGAGGTGAGTCCAGGCAGGGCTAGGGTCCCAACAGGGTATGCCATCCCCTACTCCCACACAAGAGCCCACCCCAAGGGAGATGCCACACCGCCGGACACAGGGCATAACGCTCCTGGTCTCTCTGCATGTATTCTTCCACGTGTTCCATCCCACAAGGAGTCCTTCTCCGGCCTCAGACCTGCAGGCTCAGCCTCAAGGTGCCCACGCTGCCCGGGCACCAGCAGGAGGTCATAAGCCTGACCTCACCTTGAAAAGCCTTCCCTGCCTACTTTCTTCCCTCCGGACACCTCAGAAAGGAAACCAAGAGCAGCCGGGTCTGCTGGCCCGTGGGAGACGGCCTGCATGTGCGTCCCTGGGAGTGGCCCAGGAGGACTGCTCTGGAGAGTGGCTTGTGCCCAGAGGCGGCCCCCTCCAGCCCGCCACCTCCAGCCTCGGGGTCTCGGCCACCTTCTGCACCCAGTTTGGAAGCTCCGAGTGACAGCCACAGTGGCCTCGACGATCACCCCCATCCCAGGAGAACTGCGTGTGGAGTCTCCAGGCCGAGCTGGATGGCACCTGGAGCTCAGGCAGCAGCTGTCCCCGGGGCGACCTGGGCTGGCCTGAGAGGGAGGCACCTGCCGGTGGCAGGGCTCTCATCCATTTGCTTCCACACACCTCTTGGTGGCTTAACAGGCTCCGGGGAGAGCTCAGGCATCTCCGACACTCGAGCCCAGCGGCACCATGGAGTGCAGATCCTCTCACAGGCTGCAGCCACCGCAAAAGGCCGTGGTGGGATCTGAGGGCCGAGAGCCCCCTCACCACCACCCGCGGCCCACACAGGGCTTCCACGCCTGCCAGAGAAGGCGCCTTGACGGTCGGGCGGCCACGAAGGCATAGCCTCCTGCAGGCAGAAGCATCTCCTTTGGGGGCAGACAGGCACAGACACACGGCACAGACGGGACCGGTGGCTGCGACCCACAGGGCGTGTGGCCTTCACCCTCCCGTGCCACTCGCCGTCTCCACAGCCGGATCTCCATTCACGGCGGTCTGCGGACCGTCCCTCGGCTCTAACCATGGAGTGTCTCAGCGCCTCCGCTAATCTCACACCCTTCCTCCTCTGATGGCGGCCTGTTTGTGTTTATTCTAGAACAAGGAGCAGATTCTCTCCCGTTCCTCCTGCGAGAAGTCCTACTTCTGCTCCCCTCCCCTCAGGGCCACGCTGCCGGGGGCTGGGGACACGTGTGCCCTCCGCTCTTCCATCCAGCGTCTCTGGGATGAGGACCCCGTGCGGCGGGTGGTGGCAGGTCGTACACACAGAGCCTGCCCGGGGACACCTGCTCCTCGAGAGGTGAACGGCCAGAGAGTTGCTAGGGTCTGTACAGGGTGCCGGGGTCCCAAGGAGGGCTGGGCATGTCCTCTGGAAGGGCTGAGGCCAGCTCAGGGGCACAAGGTGGCCGGGAGCTGCAGGTGGGGGGGCTGTGTGAGCCCAGGCTTCTCTGCCCCTTCCCTGAGGGCTGACGGCACAGTCTGCCCAGCAGATGCCACTCGTGCCCCGGAGTCTTCTGATTTCCTGGGGTCCTACAGACAGCTACGTGGTCTGGATGAGGTTCTCTCAGGTAGAGCCGTGCCAGAGAGCCCATGGATGGAGGGCGCTTGGAGGTGTGTCACTCCCACACTGAGCACCTGCGACACCTGCCTGTGGGGGCCAGAGCTCAGGCCGCCCAAGGGCAGTCCCAGCCAGGGGTATCAACCTCACCTAGAACTTGTTAGAGATGCAGATTCTGGGGCCTTGTCCTGGAGCCCCCAGGGTGAGACGCAGCCAGCTGTGACTCAACAGCCCTCCAGGTGCTGGCACACCTGGGAGTTGCCGTGGCTCAGTTCCAGGCTGCCCCAATACAGCGAAAATGACAGGAAGCGAGCTAGAAAGTCACGTTTCCATTCTACTGTACTCTGTTTAGTGTGCAACAGCCTTGTCTAAAAACTAATGTATATACCTGAATTAATTAATTGGTTAGTGGAGTGCACTGGCATGGAGACGGGTCACCACAGCCTCGACCTCCCATGCTCAGGTGATCATTCCACCTTAGCCTCCTACAGACACAGGCCATGATGCCTGGCTTATTTTCCTGATTTTTTTGTAGAAAAAAATCAAGTGATCCTGGGCTCGAGTGAGCCTCCCGCCTCAGCCTCCCAAAGTGTGGGGTGACAGGCGTAAGCCGCCGCGCCCGGCCCTGATTTTAAACTGTGTTGCTAAAAACCACTAACAATCATCTGAAGATTTAGCGAGTCATAATCTTTCTGCTGGTGGAGAGTCTTGCCTCCGTGTTGGTGGCTGCTGACTGATCAGGGTGATGGTTTCTTAAAATGAGTCAACAGTCAAGTCTGCGGCACTGACTGACACTTCTTTGCACGCTATGCTACTCTGGAAAAAGATCTTTTCCTCATGTGACGCTGTTTGGTAGCCTTTCACCCACAGCAGGACCTCTCTCAACATCGGAGTCCATCCCCTCAAACCTTGACAATGCTTTGCCCAGCAAGTTCACGCCATACTCCGAGCCCTTGCTGTCACTGCAACAGTGTTCACAGCCTCTTCGCCAGGAGTCCATTCCGTCTCGAGAAACCACTTTCTTCACCCATCCGTAAGCAGCACGTCTTCCTCTTCTCCAGTTTCACCACGGGATTGCAGCCATTCTGTCACATTTCCAGGCTCCACTTCTCATTTCACGCCGTCTGCTGTGGCTTCATCCGCTGGAGTCTTGCATCCCTCAAAGTCATCCATGAAGGCTGGAATCAGCTTCCTCCAAACTCCTGTTCATGTTGACATTTTTACCTTCTCCCATGAATCATGAAGGTCCACGGTGGCATCTAGAATGATGAATCCTTTCCATAAGGTTTTCGACGTACTGTGCCCAGATTGCCGCTGTAGCCGTACGAGATGTACTTTTAAAATGAGATGACTTGCAGCTACTCCTTGATCCTTGGGCCGTAGAACAGATGCCATGTTACCAGGCATGAAAACGGCCGTCATCTCCTTCTACATCTCCATCAGAGCTCTTGGGTGACCAGGTATATGGTCAGTGAGCAGTAATATTCTGAAAGGAATCCTTTTCCTGAGCAGTAGGTCTCAGCCGTGGACTTAAAGTGCTTAGTAAACCATGGTGTTAACAGATGGCTTATACCCAGGATTGCTGATCCATTTACAGAGCACAGGCCGAGTCGACTTAGCCAAATTCTAAGGACCCTAGGACTCCTGAAGTGGTAAAAGAGCGCTGGCTTCGATTTAGTCACCAGCTGCATCGGCCCCTGAGAAGTGACTCAGCTTGGCTTTTCAGGCTTTGAAACCAGGCAGGCCTTGACGTCTCCTCTCCAGCACAGCAGTCCCAGATGGCCTCGTCCTCCAACAGAAAGTTGTTCTGGCTACACAGAAACCTGTGCTTGGCGTCGCCCCCGTCACCAGCGATCTCGGCTCGATCTCCCGGAGGACTTGCCGCTTCGCCTGCGCGTTCGTGCTGTGGAGACGGCTTCTCTCCCTCGGCCTCACGGGCCGACTCCGCTAGCTCCCGGCTGTTCTGCAGCTTCCTCGTCTCTCTGTCTTCACAGAACTGAAGAGAGTTGGGGCCTTGCTCTGGGTTAGGTCTTGGCTTAGGGGATGTTGTGTCTGGCTTAAAATCCTATCTAGAGCATGAAAATTTTCTCCGTGTCAGCAATAAGGCTGTTCCACCTTCTTATCATTCGTGTGTTCACTGGGGCGGCACCTGTCATTTCCTCAAACAACTCTTCCTTTGCATTCGCAGCTCAGCTGACCGTTTGGGGCCAGACGCCTCGCTCTCCGCCTGGCTTGGCCTTCCTCACTCCGCTTGATCGTGTCTAGCTTTTGACTTAAAGTGAGAGACACGGGACTCCTCCTTTGGCTGAGCACTTGTGTCTCCGGGAAAGAGGAGACTGAGGAGAGGGAGAAAGACAGAGTATATAGCTGGTCAGTGGAGTGGTCAGAACACACAACGTTGATGAGTTAAACAGACCATCTAACAGGTGCCCCAAAACAATTACATAGTATTGTCAAAGAACACTGGCCACGGATCATCATAACAGATATCATAATCATGGAAAGAAAAGTTTGAAATATTGTTGAGAATCACCAGCATGCGACACAGAGACACAGAGACGTGAGCCCTATGTGCTGCTGGAAAAACGGCACCAGCAGACTCGCTCAGCGTGGGACGGCCACAAACCCTCCGTCGGTAAGGAACACAGCATCTGTGAAGTGCCTGAAGTGAAATGCTGCCACACGAGGTGGGCCTATCTTTCTGCCGCTTTCTGAGGCTGAAACCCCACGCCTGGACCTGGCCAGGGATGCCCAGCCCAGGTCCCCTCTTAAGGGGATAAGTGGCCTGCGGTGCCCCTGCTGAGCCTTCGGCCAGGCACAGCATCATCCAAGACATCACCCCTCCAAGGGCAGCCTGAGTGTGCTGGCTCACCTCAGCCAGAATCTCTGTGGGACTGTCTGGGTTCCAGGGCCCTGAGAAGGCCCAGTCTAGACAGGGCTGGCACTGCCAGGTGCCCTGGACCTCGTGGGAGCGGAAGTCACATCCTCCTCCCGGCTGCAGCAGCCCCAGCAGCTCCAGATGTCTCCGGCCTCTACCTGCGGGCCCCACACTCCACCTGGAGAACCCTCTTGAGGTGCCTCTCGCTCTTCCTACTTCCGTCTTGCCCCTTCCCCCGTCTGCCTGGGGTCCCAGCTCTGCCTCTCCCTCAAGGTGCAGGCAGCAGGGCGGGGCCAGCAAACACCACTCCAGGCCTAAGGCTCCTTCCCTCGTTCTTCACCCCCCCTTCTCAGGGCCCTGAGGGTGGTGTCACCCATGCCTGAAAGAGCGGACCCGAGGCTGGGCACTGTCAGAGGAGGCTGGACCGGGGCCTCTGAGACACTCCTGGGGGCAGACCCCAGGCCTTTGCCCAGCCGCAGCAGGGACCCGTCTCACTGGGCTCTGTCGCACTGAGCTCACACTGGCCCGGTCCCTCCCAGGCTACAGGCACGGCCTGCCGGTTTCAGGGATGGGGGAAGAAAGGTGCCCCGTCCTGTGCATGCCCAGTCACCAACTCTTTCCCAGCGGCCCAGAGCGCGGGGCCTGTGTTGCCCTCGAGGGCGGTTCCACAGCCTTCGACCATCGGACAGTGGGCGGTGAGGCCTTGAGAGCCACCAGACCACAGCACGTCCTGTGGGGCCATCTTGCCCATGGCGGAGAGCACATCTCACGTGACCAACACCAGCCACCAGGTTCAGGGGCTCCGCCTCTACCAGCACCAGGGGTCAGAAGCTACCCCCCTTTCCCAAGCTGCAGGCCGAACCCTCTCCCCCGAGTTCCAGGGCTTCCTGGCGCCTGGCCGACCCCATTGGCTGCGGAAGTTCCTTTTTCAATGGAGAGCTGACGTTTGGTCCTTGGGGCCAGGCCCCATGCCAGAACGACAGCTTCCTTGGCTCCCAGAGCCCTGGCGAGTGAGACCGACGTGTGCCTGCCTGATGCTGTCTCTTCCTCCACCAAACCTCCGGATGTGCCAGAGGGGATGTCTAGGTGGCTCTCCGCTCCCTTCCTGCCTCCTCGGTCCTTCACACCCAGCAGCCGTTCTAAGACGCCCATGGAAAAGTGGAGTGAGGACCCAGCCCTCCTGAATAGGGGCACCCCTCACAGCATCCTCCCCCACCTTCTGGCCCTGTGGACCACGGCTGTGCCAGGGCCACGTGCCCAGGAGCAGACACTCACAGGTCTGTCCCAGCCAAGACAGCGGGTGAGCCCAGGGCCAGGAAGGGGTATTCCCAGCGCAGCGGGCATGGGTCCACATTCCAGTGGGCAAATGGAGACCCTTCCTGTGTCTCAGGGTGACGGGGCCCCAGGGAACCCGTGCCACGGAAAGAACCACATGCCAGGAGAAGGGGAGAGCAGCGTCCTGCCAGTGTGCCGCAGGAGAAACCAGCCCCTTGACCACAGGGCTCATGTTCAGCACACGGCAAGGCCCTGCAGAGGTCAGAGCCAGGCAGCGGGAGCACCGTGGACGAGGTCTCCTGGGGCCATCGCGCAGCCCACCTGCATGCCAGCCCGCTGGGGCCCCACCTGGTGTCCCAGGGCCCATGCCCTCCGCAGACTCTGGCATGCAGCAGCAGACCATGGGGGAGTTGTTTTTGTAAAGACAGCCCATACCATGTCCGGTTTCAGACTTCTGAACATGACTTACAGGTACTGTTTTGGAAAGAACCTGCCACCGGTAGGAGACACAAGGGACCATAGGCTTCTTGGCGCTAAAGAGGGTGGGTAGGCAGTCTGTCTCTTCCCGTACTTGATAAGCTGATGACATTAGTCCGAGCTTTTCTTCTCTAGGACTAAATTAAAAATGTCCTGTTTTCAAAGTGGACCATGCACACTGCTGCAGCATATGTGATGTCACCTGGAACCTGCTTGCCGCTCAGAATAACCAGCCAAGGACTCACAGAACTGACCATCATGTGTCACAGGTCATGCTGACTCTCCCGGTCCAGCTGCTGCTGGGGCGGCTGCCGTATCACCTGCAGATACATTCCGGCCACAGTCCTTTTTATTCTCAGGACGTTATGTCTCATATGTCTTCCTTTCCTCTCACCCGATGAAACTCTCCAGCTAAGCGGAGGCAGCCCTGCTGTGTAAGGACCACCCCCCACAGCATTCTCGCCTGCCTTCTGACCCTGTGGACCACGGCTGCGCCAGGGCCATGTGCCCAGGAGCTGAGGCTGAGGGCCAGAGGGAGAGGGTGGAGGGCTGGGAGTCAGAGCGATCTTGCATCCCCCAGGACGGCAGGCTGGGGAGGAAAAGGTCCCTCCTCAGCTGCGCCAAACTCAGAAGCCGTCTTCCAGGACACAGAGGTCTGGGCACATGGAGGCCTTCAGAAGGGTTCAGGATACTCACAACTCTCGGGGAGTGACATGCCTGGAGCCATGTTGCCGGTGGGTCTTCAAGACAGAGCAGCCTTTTCGAGTCTATGGGCAGACACTGTTCAGTCGTGGGGACCCCAGTATGGACACATCTGGGCTTGTCCCTGAAGCGCTCATGGCCTCAGCACCCTGGCCTGTGTCCCTCCTGCCTCTCACTGGGGAGCTCCACCGGGGCCATCCCCCAGTGGGCATGGCACTCCCTCCTTGGACAGCATCCTGCACCCAGTTCTTCAAGACGAGCACGCCCACCACCCCTTGCCCCCTGTGCCTCCCGGCCCCGACTCTGCATGGAGCCAACAGGGCTGACCCAGGAGCACAGGCAGAAGATGGCATCTGCTGTCCAGTGTTGCTGATACTCGAGGACCCTCCTGGGTAACAGGATGGCACCCGCTCGACTGTGGTCTCCTCAGGAAGCCAGGTAGAAAACAGACACGTTTCCAAGTCCTCCCGTTCAGTCGGCTCGCCACAGGGGATGCCGGGAGCCTTCCCGTCCCCCCAGACGAAGGCCGACATGGCCCCAGCTTGCGGCAGTGGGGACGTACGCACGAGCATCCAGCTAGCACCAGGGGCCCTTTGAACCTGGCAAGCTGCTGCGTCAAAGGTACGGTTCTTTTTCACAACATACATCCAGCTCGGCAACAACACAGGTCCCGAGTGTCCCGCTGACCCGACGTGACTGACAGGACCTTCTGTGTTCGTCATCTCGTGGGCCAGGTCCGTATGCTCCACCTTAAGACACTCATCCAAGCACGTGGACACCGCCAGGGACAGGAGCAGAAGGCCGTCTCGTTCTTCTGAATGCCACTGAAGTAGGGGTTGCAAGCCGCACGGGTCTTTTAGGAGCTTTTCCACACACGGTATGCCCCTCGCCTCCTCACGTGACCCGGCTGGCCCCGCGTGGGGTGAGATGCAGCGGGACGGCTGCTCAGACGCCAGCCGCTTCACAGCCGCGGGTACCCGGCGACAGCCCCTCGCTCCCAAGACCACCCACTGCTCTGGGCACCTGCTTCCCTCCCCGAGGCCCCCAGACCATCCCACGGGCTCCCGGACCTGCTGTGCACTGCGGTGGCTCCCTTCCTGACCGACTGGCACCCGTGCAGTTCAATACTTTTGAGAGATTCCTGCTTTTAAGAAACGCCCCAGGAATATTGACGATAAGATAACCTGCTAGAGTTTCCACACTCTCAGCCGTGTTATCAGATGCACCCAAGGACACTGACCAACCAGTGGCAGCAGAAAACCTTACAGAAACCACACGTGCGTGTGCCGGCCTGGGTGGGGGGAGGGGGCGTGGCAGGCGGG